>NW_018407547.1:18321-306032 GCF_002113885.1 Mizuhopecten yessoensis
TAAGGGGGAATGCTACTTAAATATGAATTAGGGGGAATGCTGCTTATATTTGTAATAAGGGGGAATGCTACTTATATATGTAACAGGGGGTACTTATATATGTAATAAGGGGGAATGCTACTTAAATATGAATTAGGGGGAATGCTGCTTATATTTGTAATAAGGGGGAATGCTACTTATATATGTAACAGGGGGTACTTATATATGTAATAAGGGGGAATGCTACTTATATATGTTATAGGGGGAATGCTACTTATATATGTAATAGGGGCAATGCTACTAATATATGTAATAGGGGCAATGCTACTTATATATTTAAAAGGGGAAACGCTACTTATATATGTAATA
Organism: Mizuhopecten yessoensis; assembly: GCF_002113885.1. Taxonomy (NCBI): domain Eukaryota; kingdom Metazoa; phylum Mollusca; class Bivalvia; order Pectinida; family Pectinidae; genus Mizuhopecten; species Mizuhopecten yessoensis. The sequence continues at coordinate 18,670 of NW_018407547.1, forward strand.
GGGGGAATGCTATTTATATATGTAATAGGGGCAATGATACTTACATATGTAATAGGGGGGGATGCGACGTATATATGTAACAGGGGGAATGCTACTTATATATGTAACAGTAGCGGGGAATGCTATTTATACCTGTAATAGGGGTGAATGCGACGTATATATGTAACAAGGGGGAATGCTAATTATATATGTAATAGGGGGAATGCTACTTATATATGTAACAGGGGGTACTTATATATGTAATAAGGGGGAATGCTACTTATATATGTTATAGGGGGAATGCTACTTATATATGTAATAGGGGCAATGCTACTAATATATGTAATAGGGGCAATGCTACTTATATATTTAAAAGGGGAAACGCTACTTATATATGTAATAGGGGGAATGCTATTTATATATGTAATAGGGGCAATGATACTTACATATGTAATAGGGGGGGATGCGACGTATATATGTAACAGGGGGAATGCTACTTATATATGTAACAGGGGGGAATGCTACTTATATATGTAATAGGGGATGCTACTTATATATGTAATAGGGGGAATGCGACTTATATATGTAATAAGGGGGAATGCTACTTAAATATGAATTAGGGGGAATGCTGATTATATTTGTAATAAGGGGGAATGCTACTTATATATGTAACAGGGGGGAATGCTACTTATATATGTAATAGCGGGGAATGCTATTTATACCTGTAATAGGGGTGAATGCGACGTATATATGTAACAAGGGGGAATGCTAATTATATATGTAATAGGGGGAATGCTACTTATATATGTAAAAGGGGAATTCTACTTATATATGTAATAGGGGGATGCTACTTATATATGTAACAGGGTGGAGTGCTTCTTATATATGTAACAAGCCTAGGGGAATGCTACTTATATATGTAACACGGGGAATGATACTTATATATGTAACAGGGGGAATGCTGCTTATATATGGGGGAATGCTACTTATTTATGTAACAGGGGGAATACTACTTATATATGTAATAGGGGGAATACTACTTATATATGTAATAGGGCGAATACTACTTATATATGTAATAGGGGGAATACTACTTATATATGTAATAGGGCGAATACTACTTATATATGTAATAGGGGGAATACTACTTATATATGTAATAGGGGGAATACTACTTATATATGTAATAGGAGGATGCGACTTATATATGTAATAAGGGGGAATGCTACTTATATATGTTATAGGGGGAATGCTACTTATATATGTAATAGGGGCAATGCTACTAATATATGTAATAGGGGCAATGCTACTTATATATTTAAAAGGGGAAACGCTACTTATATATGTAATAGGGGGAATGCTATTTATATATGTAACAGGTGGAATGCTACTTAAATATGTGATGGTGGGGGGAGAATGCTACTTATATATGTAACAGGGGAATGTTACTTATATATGTAACAGGGGGAATGCTACTTAAATATGTGATGGTGGGGGGAGAATGCTACTTATATATGTAACAGGGGAATGCTACTTATATATGTAACAGGGGGAATGATAGTTATATATGTAACAGGGGGAATGCTACTTATATATGTAACAGGGGGTACTTATATATGTAATAAGGGGGAATGCTACTTAAATATGAATTAGGTAACAGGGGGAATGCTACTTATATATGTAACATGGGGGATGCTGCTTATATATGTTACAGAGGGAATGCTTCTTATATATGTAATAGGGGGGATGCGACTGATATATGTAATAAGGGGGAATGCTACTTATTTATGTAACAGGGGGAATACTACTTATATATATGTAATAGGGGGAATACTACTTATATATGTAATAGGGCGAATACTACTTATATATGTAATAGGGGGAATACTACTTATATATGTAATAGGGGGAATACTACTTATATATGTAATAGGGCGAATACTACTTATATATGTAATAGGGGGAATACTACTTATATATGTAATAGGGCGAATACTACTTATATATGTAATAGGGGGAATACTACTTATATATGTAATAGGGCGAATACTACTTATATATGTAATAGGAGGATGCGACTTATATATGTAATAAGGGGGAATGCTACTTATATATGTAACAGGGGGTACTTATATATGTAATAAGGGGGAATGCTACTTATATATGTAACAGGGAGGAATGCTACTTATATATGTAATAGGGGATGCTACTTATATATGTAATAGGGGGAATGCTACTTATATATGTAACAGGTGGAATGCTACTTAAATATGTGATGGTGGGGGGAGAATGCTACTTATATATGTAACAGGGGAATGCTACTTATATATGTAACAGGGGGAATGCTACTTATATATGTAACAGGAGGAATGCTACTTATATATGTAACAGGGGGAATGCTGCTTATATATGTAACAGGTGGAATGCTACTTATATATGTAACCGGGGGAATGCTTCTTATATATGTAATAGGTGGAATGCTACTTATATATGTAATACGGGGAATGCTACTTATATATGTAATAGGTGGAATGCTACTTATATATGTAACCGGGGGAATGCTACTTATATATATAATATGGGGGAATGCTACTTATATATGTAACACGGGGGAATGCTTCTTATATATATAAAAGGGGGAATGCTACATATATATGTAATAGGGGCAATGATTCTTATATATGTAACAGGGGGAATGCTACATATATATGTAATAAGGGCAATGATTCTTATTTATGTAACGGAGGGAATGCTACTTATATATGTAATCGGAGAAATGCTACTTATATATATAATAGGGGGAATGCTACTTATATATGTAATAGGGGGAATGCTACTTATATATGTAAAAGGGGGAATGCTACTTATATATGTAACAGGGGGAATGCTACTTATATATGTAATAGGGGGAATGCTACTTATATATATAATAGATTGAATGCTACTTATATATGTAATAGGGGGAATGTTACTTATATATGTAACAGGGGGAATGCTACTGATATTTGTAACAGGGGGAATGATGCTTTTATATGTAATAGGGGGAATGCTACTTATATATGTAAAAGGGGGAATGCTACTTATATATGTAACAGGGGGAATGCTACTTATATATGTAATAGGGGGAATGCTACTTATATATGTAACAGGGGGAATGCTACTTATATATGTAATAGGGGGAATGCTACTTATATATATAATAGATTGAATGCTACTTATATATGTAATAGGGGGAATGTTACTTATATATGTAACAGGGGGAATGCTACTGATATTTGTAACAGGGGGAATGATGCTTTTATATGTAATAGGGGGAATGCTACTTATATATGTAAAAGGGGGAATGCTACTTATATATGTAATAAGGGGGAATGCTACTTATATATGTAACAGGGGGAATGCTACTTATATATGTAATAGGGGGAATGCTACTTATATGTGTAACAGGGGGAATGCTACTTAAATATGTGAAGGGGGGGGCGGGGGAAAATGCTACTTATATATGTAACAGGGGGAATGCTACTTAAATATGTGAAGGTGGGGGCGGGGGAAAATGCTACTTATATATGTAACATGGGGAATGCTACTTATATAAGTAACAGGGGGAATGCTACTTATATATATAATAGATGGAATGCTACTTATATATGTCACAGGGGGAATGCTACTTAAAGATGTGAAGGTGGGGGCGGGGAAAAATGCTACTTATATATGTAACAGGGGGAATGCTACTGATATTTGTAACAGGGGCAATGATGCTTTTATATGTAATAGGGGGAATGCTACTTATATATGTAATAGGGGGAATGCTACTTATATATGAAACAGGGGGAATGCTACATATATATGTAATAAGGGGGAATGCTACTTATATATGTAACATGGGGAATGCTACTTATATATGTGATGGGGGGATGCTACTTATATCTGTAACAGAGGGAAAGCTACTTATATATGTAACAGGGGGAATGCTTCTTATATATGTTATAGGGGGAATGCTACTTATATATGTAATAGGGTGATTTCTACTTATATATGTAATAAGGGGCAATGCTACTTATATATGTAACAGGGGTAATGCTACTTATATATGAGATGGGGGGAATGCTACTTATATCTGTAACAGGTGGAATGCTACTTATATATGTAATAGGGGGAATGCTACTTATATATGTAACAGGGGGAATGCTGCTTATATATGTTACAGGGGGAATGCTACTTATATTTGTAACAGGGGGAATGATGCTTATATATGTAATAGGGGGCAATGCTACTTATATATTTAATAGAGGGAATGCTACTTACATTATTATGTATATATGTAATAGGGGGAATGCTACTTATATATGTTACAGGGGGAATGCTACTTATATATTTAATAGAGGGAATGCTACTTACATTTTTATGTATATATGTAATAGGGGGAATGCTACTTATATATGTTACAGGGGGAATGCTACTTATATATGTGATGGGTGGGGATGCTACTTATATATGTAACAGGGGAATGCTACTTATATATGTAACCGGGGGAATGCTACTTATATATGTAATAGTGGGAAATGCTACTTATATATGTAACAGGGGAAATGCTACTTATATATGTAACAGGAAGAATGCTATTTATATATGTAATAGGGGGGAATGTTACTTATATATGTAATAGGTGGGAATGCTACTTATATATGTAACAGGGGGGGATTCCAATTTGTTCATTTATTGTCTCGCATAGCTTCGATGACAAGGCAAATTAGAATATTCAAAATAAAACTCATTTATAAATTGCTTTGATAATTGTTGTTTTTTGTTTGAATAAATTTGAAATATAATCTCTCGAGATATTTTAACTTCCGTGTTTAGTGTATAATTCGGGGAATGTAGTTGGATAAGCAGAGACGAAAACACTTTTCGATTCAATTTCAATTTCAATAAATTTTATTGCCAAAGGACAAATGGATTGGGCAGCAGGCATAGCCTATTTAAGCCCTTTCCAAACATAGTAACAGACAGTGGTACAAGCATAGACATAGAACACATACAAACACATATAAACAAGTTGGTATTATCAAATTAATAATCAAATTAGGGGAAACAACTACTAATACTCATTTTTATTATAATTGAATCTAATGGTTTGAATTCTAACCTTTTATTTTGATATTGAAAAGACATAAAATATATACCGGTATATACATATTATGAAGAGAAAAGAAAAATAGTTTGTTGATGGAGCTGCATGTATAAACATTTGATGGGATTAAATTACCGCACCCAACAGATACAGGCCAAAAAGTCCATTGTATCACACAAGGCCATCCACTGATGAGTTTGGAAATTCAATCCCACCAAATAGTTTAATTTATGCATATTAAACACAGGTTAGATATATAATTAACATGTTGTAAAGCTTTATATTCTTATTTATGTAGTTGTTTCCCAATATTTTTTAATAAAATAGTATAACTGGTCTTCTGAACCCCAGCCCCCCTCACTAACAATATTTAAAAATAAACAATGAAGACAAATAGGAAATATTAATATTAATATTCATGTACCATTTCTGGAAATCAGAAGAATTACATTGAGAAAAAATAAAATGTAAATAAATAAAGTGTAAATAAATAAAATGTAAAATTTCATTCAAAATTGAAGTTAAATGTCCTGAATCTTCTAGAACTTAAAATGTAATTGGATATAGATAGGAGAATATGTTTATTTTCATTTTCATCACATCTCTCACAACCATTTAGCATGACATCTAATGATAAATGGTTGTGAGTTTCATGGAATATATTCTGAAAAAGTAGAATACGATCTTCAGTGTATTTGATACAATCATGGAAGTAATGAGATGCTGTTTCAAATCTAGAACCACAAGAACATGCAGAGGACTCAGTAAGATAATCTTTCTGACGGTCATTATTTAGGTTACTGGCCTCATTTCTCAACTGACAGAGAATAATATTAGTTTCCCTATTTCCTAAAAACTTAAAGACATCAGTTGTTCTTGTGTTTGAATTTGGAATAGGTGTTATTAACTTTTTGAACTGATAGGCGGAACGAATATTTTGAAGGTCTGAAGCGATATTATTTATTTCATTAAACATGGATGGAAAAAAGCTATTAGAATAGTTAACAGTTCGACAAAGAGGAGGATCAAATATTCTAACTGATCTAAGGGGATATCTAGCTAGTGTGGGATCATGAAAATGTGACTCAGTGATTTCTTTCAGATAATATGGAGTTTCATTATTCATAATCTTGTACATCAGCATCATTTTATGTTGTTTTCTCCTACTTTCAAGAGGAACCCAGCCTAATTCTTTGTACAAGATATTGTGGGGGGTGCCTCTACGCAGTCCTGTAATTATTCTTGCAGCCTCTAGCTGGACTGACTCTAAGAGATTTTTTAGATTTTGAGAACAATTATCCCAAACAACATCTGCATATTCTAGTATAGGTCTAATATATGATGTATACATTGTGGTTAATGACTGTCTGTCTAGTTTATGTTTCATCATCCTTAAAATATTAATTCTTTTGTATGCTTTTTGGTAAATATCATAAATGTGGTCATTCCACTTAGCATCATCACTGAATGTCAAGCCAAGATGTTTATGTGTTCGGCTGACAGTAACAGGTTCATCATAAAAATATACATTTGGGTGATGAGTATTCAGTTTTTTAGAGAATATAACAGATTCTGTTTTATTTGGATTAAATTTAATATCCCATTTATTAGCCCAGAGTTGTATATTACTGAGATCATCTGTTAGGTTTTGTGCTAACTCGATTGGATCATCGTCTGTTACAGCGTATAGAGAAGTGTCATCAGCAAACAGTTTAATTTCATGAGAAACACAGTCAACAATATCATTAATATAAAGTAAAAACAAAAGTGGACCGAGAACCGAGCCCTGTGGTACCCCTGCATTTACAGGCCTGGATGTAGATATATATCCCTCAGTTAACACTCTTTGTTTTCTGTCATCTAAAAAATTTCTCAACCAACAAAGTAATTTCCCTTTGATGCCATATAATTGGAGTTTATGTACCAGTCCATCATGCCATACTCTATCGAACGCCTTGCTTATGTCACAAAAAACAAATCTTAATTCTTTATACTGGTCAAGACATTGTACAATAGTATGATATACTGAAAGAAGTTGATTTATAGTAGAGTCCTTAGGCATAAATCCAGATTGATGCATAGTAATAATTTCATGTGTAGTAAGATAATTCAACATGTACTTATACATAATTTTTTCTATAATCTTACTAAAACATGAAGTAATAGAAATTGGTCTATAATTAGAAATTTCATTTGTTAAACCTTTTCCTTTTCGATTATAAGCTATATTTAAATGATATCATGATGTATCCTATTTGCATCGGAAATTTCCTACTTTGAATGCATTACTGCATTTTACAGACACACGTTACAATTCAAAGTTATTTTTCTAAAAAGCGCATGCTCTTTTAAAAAAAAATAACGCAAGCATCCATAAGGTATAACGAAGATCATTGATATCTATTAAGGTAGAATGAAAAACTGACTTAAGATTTCTGTATGTAAATACATGCACGTTTTATAGGTAACCGGATTTGTTTTCCCTAAATGTATACCACCCGTGATAAGATTTATTAGCCATAAACTTGTTTTCAAATAGTTTGAATAATTAAGTGTTCATATGACGATATTCTAGGAATATTTACTGAAACACAAACAGCTTTACAGGAAAATAAAATTGAAACAATGTATATACATTCTATTTTTATTTTAACCGAATATAAATATTTATGATCAAAAAAATAACACAGAAAAAATATAAATATTTGCTAATATAAACATAGAAAACCGGAATAGAAACTTCTAATTGTAAACAAGTTCCTTTTTTGTTTCAAGCTGATGGCGCTGGATGTAGATTCGGTCTAAGCCTTGATATAAGCGTGGAGGGTTAAAATTTCTATTTTCTACTTTTACGATCTCATATATTTGTTGTATTTACGACTGTACATAGGCTGATATATGAACATTGAAAGACATTTACCTAATGACGTTATAGACATGGGTCATAGCCCTTCCTGTGATCATATAATTGAAGCCATATACCCGATGATTTACTATCAACATCTATGTAGGTATACTAGAACGAATGGATTAATGACATCTTGGCACAGAATTTCCAGCTTGAGTTATGATATTTAGTGAAGAGTAGTTATTCAAACACATGCATGTTGAAGTATGCAGCTTCATATTCTTATGTCGATGTTTAGGCAATGCTATTGATTACGAAATGCAATAAAATACAGGGAACTTGGTACAGGTATTAACTTATATGCTAACAGTTATTGTTAACTTACAATTGGCGTTTTCATAATGCGGCGTTTCCACGTTTCCATTTGTATATCATTATTCAGACATGTGTCATAATTGTATCATGCATAAGACATTTGCATATGTTTACACATATCTAACGTTTTAAAAAGCTATTTTCCTGATAATGCTACGTTTGTGGTTTGTTGATTCAGGTATCCCAATACATATACATTACATCTGGTATAGCCTTTGCTTTGTGTTCTAAAAAATTCTATACCATTGTATTGTTATTTGTTGGCATATTCATCTGTATGCTATCTTTATGTTTATATGTCTGTGATTACTCAAATTAATCGACTTTTTTTCCTGGAACGCTTTGTAGATAAAACCAGACTTGTCATATTGAATCACTAGTAATCCTTCAGCTAATCAGAAAAGAGGCTAAACACATGTACAAATACAGACAATTTAGCTTAGAAAGAACCATCCTACTAATCCGGTCACTTTAACTGGGAACGAGGCTTCTACGTAACAAAACTATTTTGGCTTGAAACAAGGCTTTCTGGTAATCAAACCTTCTAAGCCCGGAACGAGGGTATCCGATTGCTACACATAAATGTATTTTTTGGACCAGACAAGTTCAGATTACTGAATTAAATTATAACAAAGATATACCAACATTTGGATTATGCATGTATTAATGTGTTCTTATGATTTATTTTATATGTTTGAATACATTTTTATTTTTAAAAGTAACTCGAAATTTGAGAAAACACGTCTGCAAAAGTATAAATTGTGTTTATTGAGAGTTGTATATCAACATGTGGAGTGTATAACCGCTTCCCGACTATATACAGTAATGATACTAAGGATATGGGTCAGTGGGTTTTCTATGATCATATAATTGAAGGCAATGCCGTTGTGATTTACGAACCGCGCCTTTGTAGGTAACTATTGTCAGAAAAGAGTCATAACTTTTCATAACAAAGACAGCATTTTTATGCCCCCTACTCGTAATACGGAACGATAGGAGAGGTCTACCGGGTGTTATCAGGTTTGTTCTCGTTTTTCCCAGAGCGAGCTCGCATAGCTTCATCACGTGCGTTTAGCCTTGTCAAAATTTATTAAACAAAATATAAACGTCATTGACATGGTTTTGAAAGGTTAAACAGGTATTGTTCAACTTTTGTTCTGAGGGTAAGGGTTTTGTGCAATGCTAACTACCTGATCATATAATTATCTAGGTACTACATGTGTAGGGTATATTTACCGTGACCTACATTGTAATTAATTCGATCGTGTTAATTTTGGCTGTCTGTGATAATGCAGACTGCAGTTATAATGATGTAATTAAACCTATCTTATTAACTTATTATCCCGTAATTATAGGTTTGTTGATTGTATGTAAGTGTATCACATGACACAGAGAGGAAAACATGGACGATGCCATTATTTAGTAACATCTTTATCTTATTCATTCTTTGAAACGACTTTTGTACATCTTTGACCTAGCCTTATGGCATAAGATGCCAATAGATCAAGAGCATGACTAAATGATATTATATATATTTTTGTTTTTGATGAACATGATTCATGATAAGGAACAAAACTTACATTAAATATAAAAGATGGACCTACACTATTGAAGTCATGTTTTTTTTTCTCGTTGCTCTGAAATATGACTATATTTAAATACAACAACTCCGTTACAACACCTTAACAAGTAGTTTTGAAGTCATTTATCATGCTTCGGGTTTCCGACCGGACAGGTTTACATTTGCACTGAACCCAACTATATTCGTCCTCAAGTCTTGAAATGCATCTTTGACGGACAGTGTTTGGTGACAGATAGAGATCATGCATGACCGATATACTTTTCTTGGAATGAACAGAAGGACGGAAGACATCGTGGCAGGTGTTACTAACGCTAAGAGAGCTTAACCTTCCGGAACACTTGGTCGCGGCTTTGTTTTTTTTATAGCAGTATATGCATTTATTTCGTTTGGTTTTAATGTCTCGTTGGTTTGCGTTGACTTAAAATACCGTGTTTGCGTTTTGAGTTTGTTCTGGTGTGTAAATATTTTTTCTATGTAATATACCGTGTAATTTGTTGTTAAGTCTTTGAAATCCATTATATGAATTAGATATCTTGGAACAGAAAATCTCCTACTTATATCGCCAGTTGACGATGTTGTGGCGTTTTGTGTGGTATTTTCAAAAAGTTGACCTTGGTAGGATCGCATGTCTTACTTATCTCACAGAAAATGTATCAAAGTATTACTTTTTCGTTTGTATATTTTTAACGTGTGTACGGGGTTATTCTTTTTAGTGGAATTATATTGCTGTGTGTATTTGTCCTTATTGCAATAGTTAATGTCGCTTTCAGACAGAAAAAAATACCATCTACTTGATTGGTAAATTAATAGTCCAACTGTATAACTAGCTCGAATCAAATAAAGGTTTCATTTGAAACGCTGCTTACAGAACTATATATGTACTAAGACTGTAGTTTGTAGGCAATTTTAGAATTCAAAATAAAATAATTGTTATGTGGTCTTTCATAAACATACTCTCGAATCTTGTCAATTAATATTCTCAGTTCTTAGAAACATAACATTTGTACATTTGTTCGATGCAATAGCTCACACTCCATACCACATATCTGACATATCTCAATCTTTTTTCCAATATACCTGTAGCGATCGGGGATATCTTTGTCGTGTAAAAACCAAGTATGTTTTTATGAATTGTATCATTCAAGCCCAGACATTCTAGCTTCACTTGAAGCTGTATTGAAGACAATGTATGCACATTGCAGTTTACGGTGTGTCATCGTTCCCAAGTGAAAACGAATACATAGTATGTACATGTAGCATGAAAAGGGGAAATAACTGTGTCTTTTTTGCAGACAAATCATCGGAGTTCATTGTTGAAATCCTTGGTGTTTCTGGTGTTGCATTCTTCAAATGCTTTGATATTTGAAAGAACCCTTTTTTAACAGATGTTCAATGATTTTAGACTGAAGCAAACATTGTCTAAAAATGTAAATGAGAACTTCTGTTGAGATTTTACATATGATCCCAATGTTAATTACAGAAGTGGCATATCGTAAACCTATATTTGAAAACAAAACAATTTTTTGATTGGGAGATATTCATTTGATCTTATTGTTACAGATATATCAATTATACATGTTGGTAAAAATAAACATTTTTTATAAAATGTAAATTTACATTATTTGCATTATGGTAATCGGGTTTTTTCATATATCTCTGTTTGAATAGGAATATTTATTGATTTTAGAAAATTAATAGATCGGCACGCAAATTAACCTTTCAATTCATGATTTATGTAGGTCGCTGGTACAATAGTAGGAATCACATCTGTAAGATTGTCTTTGATTACAATATAAAAATTATATATTTTATTACAATAATGCTATCATTTACATTGTGTTCTCTAGTTTACTTAAATGACAATGTTAAACACATGTGTACGATTTTTTCTGATGACATCGAAGATTATAAAGATAATGCATTCAATTCGCGTCTTTTTCTATTAGAAATTCTGTTGAAAAATATGAAACTCAAAAGTATCTATATACTTATTTAAGTATTGATTTCGTCATGATAATGCCCATTCCTGTATTATGTAAGCTAGAGTTATTCTTATATGCAGAATTTAACTTTTACCCTTACCAATGTACCATTATTTAATTAAGATATTTCCTAATGCTGTCACATTCACATATACTTACGATATTAACACTTGACCATGCTTATGTTGCTGAAATAATCGAATATCTCAATATTAGAGATAGTACCCCCTACGATAAAGATATGCATAACAGCATATGCTTTCTCCCTGAAACGTTTTCCAAAAGAGTTCCACAGAAATGCAATATATGAGTGATGGTAGGGATTTAGTTTTTGTTATAAAGGAATATAATAAATATATACATTTATAAACGCATTGACAACAGGTAAAGGATTTTTTTTTTTTTTTTTTTTACAAAACACTTAAACTAACGTTTGTGTAGTGTACAACACGGCTTTTAACAATTCAGGTTTGATGCTTTTCTAGTCTTTTTTGCAGTTTCTGCAGATAGTCTACTTTCAATGCAAGATAACATATTGGGAATTATTTATTATGATTAATTTGAGTTTCTAAAATGATAAAAGTATGAACATTTGAGTTGAGAAGTAGTTTTATCGCTTTTATCTTACTTTAAAATTATATTGTCAATACATAAACAGTGGAGACGAAATATCAAAACACCAAAACATACCACAAGGTTGAAACTTTGGTAGATTGTAACGTTGGAAAATTTAAAATAATCTCCACTTGGTTCCACTCTTACATATTTGGGTGGGTTTTTTTTGTGTGACAAAAAAAAGGATTCTTCCAGGAAAATGTATTTAAAATGTACAGTTCATAAATGGGTTATTTATACTTCAAAAGGGGTTCAGAAAGAACTGTTCTAGCTGCAGCTTTTTCCCTCTTTCACCTTTAGCATCTATATACTTGTTGTTTGCTCAAACGATGAGCAAATGACTTAACAACTTCACTCGCTTAAATATTTGAAAAAAACCTTGTCAGTGGTCACATCGTTCAATATGTGTCATTCATGTTTTTTTTAAATAGCCGATTGTTAATACTTATTTTTTTTGAAAAGGAACCATATAACTGAAGCGTCGGTAATTAAAACGAATTAAATCGGTGCTGTTATCTTTGCATTTGGTTGCAAAACTGCAAAAACGTTAATGCCAATGATTTGCCAATCGAACGTTACAACGGTAACTATAATAATGAAAATGAGCCTTTCGGGTAATTTCAGTAAAAACCGTTCAAATATGAACGGTTCAGTTGCTGTTTTGTACATTCCCTGTTTGTTTAGGCCTTCATAGTCCATTGTAAAACCACGAACCTTGTGACAAGCAAGATGTCGAAATACTTCCAAATATGAACACTCTAGCTGCCATTTTGTTCCATCCGTGTACAACATACACAGGTAATTAGTATATTGATGTGATTAGAACTACATTGGTCTGTGTATCAAGCCAAGCGTAGCTGACATATGTCAACTTTGTTCCAAACGAAAATGGGAATGCAAAGCGTTTTTAAACAATAAGTAGGTGCTCACATAATGCATTCTGGCATGAAAAGGTATTTTTTAAATTAAGTCATCATATTGATTGACTCGTTAACGCTCAACTAGCACTAATAACTCGTTAGAGATTAAGTTGACGCCTGCTGGATTACAACTGATTTTGACGATTAAAGTTTCATATTTCTGAGGTAAAGAACAATATGTATAATTAGCTACTCTGTGTATTACTTTAGTTAAGTATCTGGCACAGAGCAGAGATAAATCACCTTGTCAAATATGACCTTATAATTCTGTTATAAGACCTTCGTGTCTCGTGACAATCTGATAATATGGAACCTTTTGACATAGAATGCAACCTTCCTTATTGATTCCAACTCATAGGCGTATAAATTATCAGCATAACAAGCAGACGTATCAGTTGAAAAAAAATCACTGATATTTCTGTCATAATTTTCCTTGGATTTTCCAAAAACCAAATATTTGGCAAACTCAAAACTCAATAAATTGAAAGGAATATAACGCAATTGAACATTAGTGGTACAATATAAAGCCTTGTGAAAGTGAAAGTCTAAAATCAGTCAAACGTACTTTATACGGTTATTTGTTTTGCAGGTTTGTGAATCTGTTTTTTCTGACGGAGTTGTAATTTTTACATTAGGATTTTACACACGAAAACAACATAAGAAGCCATCAAGCGCAACATCTTACGATTGAAAACGATATTCAATTTTATAAAAAGCTGTATAAATTGATGGACAAAAATTACGAAGCCATCACAATATGATAACAGATAATAGATGCGCAATATAAAAAAAAAAACAACAACAACATCATGGCTCTTCATACATGTGCTTAGATACTCACATGTTGTATATACATATATACCATCTGCTCTTTTACATAATTGAGTTCACGTAATCTTGTTACAGTCAAAAAGTATGACTATTTTTGTGTAAATAAGGAAAATATTTAATGTCATTTAATTTCACATGTGTGCTATCGATCCATATCCTCTATTATCATTGCATAATGACTATATTGGTCTTATTTGTTTGCAAATGTAAACTTACTGTCATAATTTATTGTCAAACCGAATCGAAAGAGTGTCAACAAAACCATAATAGATCTCAAAATCTATAAAAACAAGAAACATACATATATTACAATCACATAGCTTTATGAAAAAGGGAACTGACTGTTTTTCTAAAGCTCACTTCATACAGTAGGTAGGTACAATAGTATGCTTAAAGACGTCGAACTGGTTGTTTGAAAAGTAAAATACAAAACACAAAGAATAACTCGTTAGCAATGCTGAGGGCTAAACCTTTTAAAGTTAAAAAGACAGAGTTGAAAAGCAAACATGTGCAAATACTTTTTTTATGATACAATGATAAAGTTATAACCATATCCTCTGTTGCATAATTCTAAATACTTTCATTACAACATATAGTTCCTTTTAAAATCTCTCCTCCGCTAAAGCATGTTGTCTTGTGTATAATGTAAATGACATATGTTTAGAGACACGCTATTCGGTGACTGCATGATATGCTCCAAATGGTTTTTGTGTCATTTGCCTATCTTCTCCATGGTGTCCACAAAGCCTGGTGGTTTTTGTGTAGGAAAAGGTTTGGGTCACTGGAAAATTTGTTTTCAAACACGGGGTCAGGCTGCAGTCAACTTCCGGAGCACGGAATGCTACGAAAATACATACACAAACTGAATTATCGCAACCTTGATTTTGAGGGGCAATTCTTCTCTAAATTTCTCATTGACAATTGAGTATGGATTTAATAAATTATAAGATATGATATCAATGCGTATGAAAAACACGTGCAAAGTACAATTTATAAAACCATTACGTGACAAAACAAAATATGTTTATGTATATATTTCTGAATAAAAAATGAGCATTCGACTAGGTGTTTTAATGCCAAATTCTATTTGTTGAGGCAGTAGTATATATTTGTTTTAACTTCATTGTTAGAAACGCAAATCTAAAATGATATAATACAATTTGAAGTCATTGCTATAAAATAAAGCAGTTTATGTCCGGAGTGAAGTTAAAATCAAACTATATTATATTACTTACATTATTTAAAAAAAAGTATAACCGAGCATAGTTCAAGGTAAGCGGTTAGTTTCATATGTGTTTATTGCAACAAAATATATTATGTATTTATATATTAAATCATACAACGTATACAATATAATCGATTTTATAACAAGCTAATCGACGATAATACATGACAACAACAAGAATCAAGATCGGTGTATTTACCTTGATTTAATATGATAATAAACATATCCTGTATCACGAATAATTGTTATTGTTGTTGAGCAGAATAATATGGATACATGTGTATCAATTTTTACTCAGACAACATGTGTATCAATTTTGACTCAGACACAACATATGTATATTAATTATCCCATATATATATATATATATATGGTTTTGACTCCTTCTACATATGATAATATCACCAGGCTTTGTGGAAAGATAGTGTCTTGATAGTAAATCCCATTTATAAACAGTTTATTACGTTTGTAAATGTGCAGTTATGTATGATCCTGCTTGCATATGAAGAGGAAAAGAACATCCAGATCCTTAATACTGCTGTGTTAAAACTGGTTATGCCGATGAAGGCTGTCTTCATAACAGTGATATATAACTAATTAAAACCTTTTGTAGCAATAAACAAAATAGGATCGCAATCAATGCTTTAAAAATGGGATGTTGAATACATTTCTGTTACTTGTTGTCATTATATTATTATAAAGAATGGCATGTAAATTCATGTCGAATGCAGAACGATTTTGTACACCTGCTGTCAAATATGTTGACGCTGTTCCTAAGATTTAAAAACATTTTTTGAAATAAGTAATAATTGTTTAATAATGAAGAAAAAGATGCCACGCTTAAATTAAAAATTACTGTGTTTCTCTGCCATAATTACTGTGAACAGATAGGAATGCATCAATATTTTTTTATAATTAGCTTTTGGTGTTTGTTTAAAAACGACAGGCAGGTACATGCATACAATTAAATAAATTCATTCTAAAATTACCTATGTTAGGCAAAATTTAGTTAAATGTTATTCATTAAATAAATGATATTATAATGAAATTTAATTCCAAAAAACGAATCTTTCTTTGAAACACCTACTTTTCAATAATTTTGAAAATTTGTAAAATAGAAATCTAAAATTAATTAGTCTGTGATTTTGAGTTTATTTTTATTAATAAAGAATGAGAAACAATATCAGATGTAGGGCAAAGTCGAAAATATCTAGTGAAAATTAAATTTTGGAAATGTAGTTTGAACATTGATTATTTGAAATCAGCGCTCACAATTATATATACGCGATGATGTATATTCGTGTTATAAATCCAAGGATATATATTGCACAAACTTGTCACGAGGTAGAGGACTTCATCACAATCACAACAGAACGCTTTACACTAATAAAATTAAGGTTATATAATGATAGATATTTCACTGAAAATACAGGAAATTTTAATACAAACAACAGAATAAGTTTTTTTATTTTTATTTAATTGCAATATTATGATATGACAATCATATTTTGTTAACACTTTTAAAATCATATATAATGCAATATACTTTTCACAACAAAATGTCAGCAAAAGTATATGTAATATCAGCAAAATCATAAACTATGTGTTAGCCAATGTAACAATATGTTACTGCTCTGTTTCTTTTAATACACAAACCGCGTATATTGTGTTCTGATCTTTGGTTCCGGTACAAGGTACCATTACATAATTACACGACCCGTTAAGGTAATGTATATATTTAAATCCATATTTAGTGTTTTCTGAAACATCAAATCTATCAAATTTGCTTCTTCAATCAGTACTTTTCTAAAACACTATAAATTAAATGTTGGAAGAGCACTTTTGTTACGTTGCACCTGCGTAAAAGGATTAGATAATTTGCTCAATAAAATTACTATTATAACCTAAAGTCTGAAACTAATGCTGCATATCCTAAATTATCAGGACTAAATTGAAACGTCTGCTAAGCATGAAAGTAAAATTAGCGTAAATATTGTTAAAATCTGTTATTATATTCGTTTTAATAATCCGTTTGTAGAAACCATATAATTAGACCTTACCACTAGATTATATCGTCCCTTGTACGGGGATCCCCCATCAGCTTGTGAGGACTCAAAACTCAAGACACATACCCTGAAAAGGTATGCAAATAAGGTCTTTTTTTTAATTTACATAGCAAAACAAAAGGTCAAATGTTAATATATTCAGCAGATTCGTGCTTCTCTGCGGATAGGTAAACCTTCTGACTACACACATAATGTGACACATTATACCGCCGTATTGATTGCAAATGTGGGGGACTATAACAATGCATGGATACGAATTATTTCAGTAAGACGAACGCTGATTGGACGATGTTCTGTTGGTCTGTCAAAATCTGAATGATTACATCAACCTTTTCAGGTAGCATTAGGCATACGCATACAGTGCTTTTTTCTTGTCCAATGAACATGGATAAACTTTTCAAATGCGAATACTTGTGTGTGGATTATGGTTATAAAGTATATTCATAAAAGAGCATATCAAAGAAGGGTCTCTCACATATGATGTTATCAGTTGAAATGTAGTATTTTAGGAACATTTTACCTTAACATTTGACAATGATTAGTTTTTTACTATGCATTAACCATGAGCTTTTTTTCTAAATTTTCTATGTAAACATTATAAATGTCACGAAATAAGTGTGGAAATCCTGACGAAAAGGCAAATACATTAATTGATAAATATTCTCGACATTCGTTTCTCCCAAATATGCGTCAAAGATAAGCCACATAACTTTGGAATAGTGATTTTTTTTTAATCCAAATAATGACTTTCAGAAAAGGTGTTTTGCAAAAAGAGTAATTCGTAAATATATTTAGCTGATTTCTGAATACTTCAGCGTTTTTTATTTTACACATTATTTTTCCATAAACAACAAGCTGATAATGAAAACCTATTTTTTTCTTATTAGATGGGCAACACTAGAAAAAAATGTGTTTAGTGTCGAAACTTCCTAAACTTGAGTTAAAGTTTAAGGCAATGATCTTACTCCGAAAAACAAATCATCGACAATGAATTTGAGAGATATATGTTGCTACCTGACTGTAGAGAATGGCGTCATTTTCCAAAATCAGTTTGTTTTTCGACGTTCTAATGCAGCGTTTAGAATGAGTTCATTACTGTCAGAATATCAAATCGAACATTACCTAATTTGCAATTCGATATGCAAGATCACATTATGTTCTGTATTCCCTTGTGGATAGAAAGTACGCATAGGAAATATAACTACATGTATTCACAAATAAAGAGAAAAGGTAATGATTTGAATTAAAAAAAATGATTTTGTGATATATTGGATGCTTTTATACAAATATGAGTACATTGTAATGTATTATTCGCTTTAAAAATTAACTCTAAAATATTACAGCTAATTGTACTCAATATGCAACTTGTTGTTTTGTGGTGTTGTTTAATTTAGGAAAATATATATTTCCGAACGTTTAAATTTTAATCATGCAACTAATTGTATAATAATTAACATTTAGCGTTTTTGTGCTATTGATATTCTTCTGGTTGTTCTATTTACGACTTTTAAAATAATGCAGTAAGTTGTGTTAGTAACGACCTATTGGAGTCGTGGATATGTCTGCCGAGATCCTGACGAATCTTATTCCTGTAGTCTGCCATTTGAGAACTGTGTTTTCGGGAGACTCATAAATCATTTGGTAGATTAAAGATTTTAAGTATTTTGGGTTTTTATACTTCGGCATCAAATATCAAAGCAAACATATAGGAATCATGTCGGGTTTGTATTTTCAACACGAAATGATAAACTACACACATTTCATTTAGCAAGCCATAAAATGAAGGTTTGTCGAAAATAAGTTTATACACACAAACCAACCGGATTGGTTGTAACGGCAGCGTGCTGATTAGGTTTTGCGATTCCAGCATACTTTGGTATGTGTTTTTCGGCTTTGTACTTATGAACCTCTAACGCAGTTTGGCAGCTAGAACCGACATTGTGTGTCTAGGGAGAACAACATTACTAAAATATCCACCGATATATGACATAGTTTATCAATCATAATCAAATACATTTTGCATGTTAAACAACAATGTACTATCATAAAAACTATATATTCACATACAAATTATTGCAAATTATATATCTATAGTTCAAAAATGCACTGTAGTCCCTATGACAGGGAAAATATATATCAAATAAACACAAGAAGACCGATCATTCGCAGTGTCCCGCCTGAAGAGCTTTGAAACAGGGAAATGCCTTTGGAGTCGGTCTTCATGTGACTATGTTTTATTTTAATACAAATATCTCACAAAATATTTTAGAACGTGACCAAATAGAACTAGTTTCCATTCTTTTATTCAAATAGGGAAAAAAATGAGAAAAAAAAATGCTGAACGTTATTTAAAATAATACGAATATCATTTCATGGGGAATCTAACAAATTAGGAAAATGGAAATGTTAAAGGTAGAAAATATTACAAAAGAAATCAATTAAGAATAAGACTCTGTTATGGATTACGTAATTGTCTTATCATATATTCCCTTCTCTAACACGCAATATGTATTTACATTAACGTCAGTGTAATTAAACGTAAATACCCCATTTCAATACGAATTACATTACATATATAACAAGCTAAAGAATAACATAGAACATACTGCAATGTTACAGAATACAAAGTTGACAAAATAATCAAATCATTTACGCTTTACCATATCTTGTTTGCAAACAAAATTAAAATGTGCGAGGTATATAAATGATGAAATTTTATAACTCCTACAACACGACAAAAGATACGCAATTTTAAAATATAAAATATTTCATTCTTTAAGTACTTTTCTGTTAATCAGCATTGTGATAAATATCAACAAGAGAATACCGATGGGTCATAACAAAACTTTGAAAATATCTATTTTAAAAATTCGATTACATAACAATAAATGTTTCTTTAGTATAATAGTATATAGACATATAAACGATAAAATCCATTAGTTTCATTTAAATTGTACCGGATCGGAGTAAGTAAGTATTATTTATAAATGTAGTTGATATCCTAGCCAAGTCCCTGTTCTGCTCATAAATCTCCGAATCAGTTACATAGAATTTGATAATACATAGAATTGTAATGATATTTTTTGGTACGTTTAACTTAAGTTGATCTTACCGCGGTATTGAATGGTTAAGAATAAATGGTTCCCTAAACTATAAATCTTTTCTGTTAGTCGTAAAATGGGACTGAAACTCATTCAATAATTTACTCAATAGTGTTAACTTATTCTCCTTTTGTTGGGGTACATTCCAGTGGACATCCTGTGAATGTTGAGAAGTACTGTGTTGTAGATAACTAGTTGTTTGTAGTCATGAATGGACTAAGCGATGTATAAAAAGGATGCACGTTTGTACATATGAATAGAAAATTAATCAACAAAATTTGATAATGTCAAGAACAATTTTCATCATGGAAAAGAATATTTTTTGTGCATGATTGCTTTTAAATTATATTAACATTTTGTTTTTGTACTTTCAACAATTTTATTAACGAAATGGTACTAACATTAATTTAGGTAATAGGCAATAAGTCACTTTGACAATAATAGTATTTGATGACCCGTTGTCATAACTCAAACATTCGAGAGGATTATCGCTGAATATGTAACTGTTTTATAATGATTAGAGCGAAAATACTCCTTGAATTCTATTAATCTTCATTTTGTTAATTGGATTTAAACCATTTTATCAAAAAAAAGCATCAAGCGATTTTCGGTTAAAAAATTGTAAATTTTGTCTGTTTGTTTGTTTGTTTGTTTGTTTTTTACCGACCTTCCTTATATTCAGAAAATGATATTTGTTCTTTGACCGATAACATGTATACCTTTTGATATACAAATTAAATAATAGTATGATGTATACGAAGTTAACACTGATATTAACAAAAATGCATTTCATTTGCAATCAAATAATGTATGGTTAAATACACATGTAGCATACGACTCCGGCAACGTAATAGTCAAATGGACGACGAAAACAATTTGAATTACTGATTGCACTTACCACGCTTTGCTGTAGATCGCATTTTGTGGAAAAGCAAATAAATTACGTATCTGATTAGAATTATGATCTCATTGTATGTGCCTGAGATTTCTCTCCTTTACGGTGTAGCGTACAGCGCACATCCGCCACGGGGCACTTTAGGGATAATTATAACTGCTTTTTGGGGTAAAAAAAACTATATGCTTAACAAACATTTTGAATGTGTATGCTTAATTGTAAAATGCATGCACAGAAGTACTTTCCCATCAGAATTGTAAATATTGGTGTATGTTATCTGTTTTTTAAAAGTGGCAGAAGAATTTGAACAATCTTTTAATATGACTAAACAGCAGTTACATTTACCATATCAAACAGCACAGATCGTCCCCATTGGGAACCCACCGCTATACTCTGTTACATAGTCCTTATTTTTTAAGCGAATGAATCTATTGAAAAATGAAGCCTTGCGGAAAGAAATGCCTTCCGATCCTTGTTAACCTTTGGCTATATATGGAACCGAGGGAGATTTCGTTACGTATACTTGTCAGCTTTAGATAAAACCAGTTGATAGTTGCAACAGAGTTGGGTCGATTTTCCACTAATTATGCCATACGTCTAACACTAACTGACAACTAGCGTTAACACTGGCAAAAACTACTGAATGTATCCTGGAAGTGGTTTATATCTTCAAGTAGTTTATCACTTGTTTTGTTTAGAATTAACAATAATATTGATGCATTGTTGCATTGTTCTACAGAGGTTTTTAACCAAACACCAAACAATGTTCATTATCATTATTTTTGAACTTTCATGTTTTGTCCAATTCACCAAGTATGGAAACTTAATATTTTTGTTGCAATGTTTTAATGAATTCTTCAACAAAATACAGTTTAGATTTTTTCTGGAAGGCGTGCTCTCATTTTATATAAACCATATGCAATTAATTTGTTTGTGGACATACCGTCGAGCATTACCAAGTATTGGTTGTATACATTTTTGTATTTTTAGTGAAAAAGTAAAACAAAATCTAAATATTGTAAATTAAGCTGTAGTTATAAGCAGTTGACAACTTATACAATTAATAATAATTTCCTAATGGAGATTTGAATATTTTGTTAATTATCACGTAAAGATAATTCCTGATCAAATTAAATACAACTGAAATGTATACAGGTTTACTCAGCAAACCGATTGACGATGCTAAGGTATGATAGTGTTGGTCTAAGTTAATGTTTGATACGACCAACATTTGCATTTCAACTTACATTAACGGTGAATAATCATGTGAAGGTATCGGGTATAAATTATTGGAATTACTAACGAATATACATTATACATAATAATCTTTACATTATGTTATGTATCGTGGTAAAACGACAAACTGCATGTCACTAGCAACTATGATATTTTGCAGTTCAAAATCAAGAATATAAAGTTATATTCTCATACAATTCGTTTTATGTCCCATGCTCTCGGGTAACTCAACTGGCGTTTTCGGGTGCATTTTTGTTTCATTCATCGTTCATTAATTTTGCTATATGTTTGTAATTAAATATGTCTCACCACCAGCTTTGCTATTTTGTGCAACGCATTAAATTTAAAAAAAATACACTGTATCTAAACAATATTAATCAACCTGTATTCATATATCATGAATAGAAAAAACCATTTCAAATAAGTGAATCAAGCATGCAATGTCATATGTATTGAATATGCTCTAACCGATCTTTTTATGTGTAGCAAAACGTATTCAATTTTAATTAAATGTATGTGCGTGTTTTATGTTCATGGTGTCAACCATTTAAAAAAAAATGAATTGTGCAGAAAAATGTTTCAAGTACTTAGCGTTAACAGTTAGAAATAAACCAATTAATTAAAGGGTAAGTTTGTTTTTCGCATTCAGATAGTAACTGTTTGTAGACGTGCTCCGTCAGACTGCAGAACCATACAAACTAAATACATTGTAATTACAATAATTTACAAGGTACCGTTAGATACTTGTACGGAGACGGGTTTTAGCCTTTGCTGTTATGAGCTGGTAGCCGCAGGCAGTCTAATGGGTTTAAGTCGTATTCATTATATTCCGTCATAACAACAGTGTATTTTCAATGAAGGAAGAGCTCTTATACAGAAACCAAACCCACAAGTCGTGGCCACACTCGAGAAATGGCTGATAATCCCATGCAGTCTTGTGGTACATAAGGTGCGTTTCATTTTGTGTCTATGGAGGCCGAAATATGTGATAAAAGAGTTCCATAGAGTGCAACCTAGTAAAAGAAACGTCAATTTCAATTCCGAATAAGACTCTCTTATGTATGTTTCTGTAACTGGGAAATTGATTAGTGGCAATATCATAGTGTTGTGAGTGATAGGACAAGAAGTAGACTGAGAGATACGATACACTGTTTTGAAACACAACGCTTTTTTAACAACTACACTCTTTTGAAGATCGCAGGAGGTCTGTGAAAGAGCGTAATTGTACAACGCTGGTGAAATATACATTGGCTCCTGGAAGCATCTAAAGGCGTGTGGTTTTTTCATTAGCCTCCCCCTAACTAACTCTGACAACCCAGTTTCTTTCTAATTCCATCTTCGTTGAACCTGTTATCAAAAACATGAGCAGAAAAAAAATCAAGGGACTTTACAGAAAATATCATTTTGTATTAAGATAAGTTTGAAGTAGGTCTGGAAAGTCTCGAGAGTTTTAAGTGATTATGAGGACCGTGTGTGGTTTAGAAACGAATGAGCCCCGTCTAGGGAATATTCCTTCTAAATAAAAAACTACTATATATCCAAATACAAACTACATACCGTCATAATGTAGTCAACGAACGGTTAAGCCATCAGCTGCTGAAGTAATATTTCTTCCGCTGAAATGACTCGAGATAGGTCTTCTAGTCGAACCCTTTATGATAAAGGGTTTTTTTTCAATTTTTTTATTAATATTACCACAAACATTTTTCTTTAAATTTATTATGTCTTTCTTACTTTTGATGATAGATGCATATAGTATTACCTTTACTTCTATTGAAATAAGTGCCTTTTATTTTGAAATCATACTCTCATAATTAGTATATAACATTTCATTTGTTTTGTCAATATTAGCTAAACTAAACCTATATTACTCACATGTCGTAATATAACATTTAACCTCTAGGTAGGTCGTCATACGTCCAACACATAAACTCTTAGATAGTATTGTTCCGTTAAATAGTGTAATTAATGAAAACAACAAAGATATGCATTTATTATCTTTACGATTGTGCTTAAGAGTTCACAAATACACTCATAACCATTTATCACATCAAAATATTTTAATTTTCTAGGGTACATTGTATCTAGCTTGATGCATAGAAATGTATTTCACATGGCCACATCTTGAAGTGTTTTGTTTTTTAAGGTAAAGCACCTTTGATTTTGAAAATAAAACACAGTTCAAATATGCCAATATATTTAATGCATATATTAAAAATACGGTAATGCGAACATAATAATGTCAATAAATTAACTTTATGCCCCGGAGGTCATCCATGTTTGACATTTATGCTTGTTTTACATGCAGTTAATTCGTCCATTGCATAAAGATGGAAGAAAACCCATTAAGGAGTTTAGGACAACCAACCGTAGAAGCGAGTGGGTAAAACTATAAACGTGTCAAACGTTGTCGTATTAGTGTTTCTGTTCCATGACAATGATTAAAATATCAAATTGCTAGTTGAAGCTAGACGACAAAAAAACTTTTAATGTCTTCATATTTATATTTCAACGACGGTCCTACTTTACTTGAACTCACACCTGCTCGCGTCAATTTCTTTTAATCAACATTAAATAGCACTAAAAATTGAAACACAAACCAAAACTAGTTTAATCACAACAACATGATGTGAACTAGCGCATTGCACATTCGAATTAACATCAATATGAAAAAGAAAGCAGTAAACTTTATTTATTTTAAAACAATTATGAACCAATTTTTTCAATTTATACTTATCACTCTTGCTGGCCTGGATGCTAGCGCTCGGAGGTCTTACATGGGAGGAAAGCGGAGAACCCGGAGAAAACCCCCGTGGTCGGACAGGTGACCCCGTACCATTTCACATCCGATCCGGAAATCGAACCCCGGCCACATCGGTGAAAGGCAAGTGTGCTGCATGTATCAACTGCGCCCTCCGACCACCTTAGGTAAGTAAAAAATGTTTATGATATGTTTTAATAAGGTAAATAAGTGTGCATTGCAATAAATATTACAGCAAGAGGGAAATATTCATCGATGAAACATACAAGACGATAGTCAAGATATTTTATGAGTGTCACTTTTTTTGGTTCGGTACATTTAATCAATAACGTGTATTTATGTTTTCAAAAATTGCATTCCCACTGCTTGAATAGAAATCATTTATCACTTATCCATTATTTATATCCCATCTAGGAGGCATTTCAGGACAACTTCCGGTTGCATAGTCGATTTCCGGTCTTTGTCAACCCCTTATCTATTAATTATGGTCGTAAATAATGCTTTTGTATATTATAATTTGAATCAAGGAACATGACCTGGGGATATGGGTCACCTTGATTGATAGAGATACATGCTTGTACTGCATGTTTTAGCTTGGCCTTCAATACCCCGACCAAAACATCAATACAATGTAATTACTTTTAAACTGTTTACCCATTGCAGGTGAACAACGGCTATTCCCCTGGGTTATATTATTTTGTGAAATCAAACATGTGCATCCCTTTAGTCTAGATTATTGACATTATTACAGGTAGTCAACAGATTGTCTATTGCATCACGTCGCCATAAATGTACGCTTAATGGCTGAATAATACAAAAATAGAAAATTCCATGTCGTTTATGGTAAAATAGAAAGAAAAATAACTCGGAATCATCAGGCAATCAGAAAACTAAGAGAACAGTAAACGAAAAGAAAAGACATCAGAAGGCACCACAAATAGAAGCCGCTCAGGAAGAGGTCTGATTTGTCCGACAAAAGCAGCAACTCTGGAAGAATATACATGCAAATTCCGAAAAGGCAGGTTTGTCATCCATTGCAAAAAGTCCTGCTCTGGACGGAAATTCGTGTCCTTCACCAAAATGTAGCTGCTTGGGAAGGGTAACTTGGCCCCTTACCAAAAATCGACACTAGTATAACATTTGGCTGCTCAGGAAAGGTAACTGTTTCCTGCACCGAAAAAAGTAGTTGCTCAGAAGATAAGGTGTTTCTTTCACAAAAGTGGGTGTGCGCATGGATATGCGTGTCCTTCACCACAAAAGCAACTGCTCCGACTCATTGGTGTGTCCTCCGTAACAAGAGAAGTTGCTAAAATTGAAAGACGTGTCCTTCACCACAAAAGAAGCTGTTCAGATGGTGATTTGTGTCACTCACCACAAAAGTAGCTGTTCAGATGGTGATGTGTGTCCCCCACCACAAAAGTAGCTGTTCAGATGGTGATATGTGTACTTCACCAAACAAGTAGCAGTTCAGATGGTGATTTGTGTACTTCACAAAAAAAGTAGCAGTTCAGATGGTGATTTGTGTACTTCACCAAACAAAAGTAGCTGTTCAGATAGCTATTTGTATACTTCACCACAAAAGTAGCCGTTCATATTGCTATCTGTGTCAC
Source organism: Mizuhopecten yessoensis (assembly GCF_002113885.1). Lineage (NCBI taxonomy): Eukaryota > Metazoa > Mollusca > Bivalvia > Pectinida > Pectinidae > Mizuhopecten > Mizuhopecten yessoensis. The sequence goes on from NW_018407547.1 coordinate 45,827, forward strand.
TCACCACAAAAGTAGCTGTTCAGATGGTTGTTTGTGTCCTTTACTACAAAAAAAGCTGTTCATATTGTTATCTGTGTCACTCACCACAAAAGTAGCTGTTCAGAAGGTTGTTTGTGTCCTTTGCCACAAAAGGAGCTGTTCATATTGTTATCTGTATCACTCACTACAAAAGTAGCTGTTCAGATGGTTATTTGTGTACATAACCACAAAAGTAGCTTTTCAGATAGTTATTTGTATACTTCACCACAAAAGTAGCCGTTCATATTGATATCTGTGTCACTCACCACAAAAGTAGCTGTTCAGATGGTTGTTTGTGTCCTTTACCACAAAAGTAGCTGTTCATATTGTTATCTGTGTCACTCACCACAAAAGTAGCTGTTCAGAAGGTTATTTGTGTCCCTCACCACAAAAGTAGCTCTTCAGATGGTTATTTGTGTCCCTCACCACAAAAGCTGCTGTTCAGATAGTTATTTGTGTCACTCACCACAAAAGTAGCTGTTCAGATGGTTTGTGTCCCTCACCACAAAAGTAGCTGTTCCGATGGTTGTTTGTGTCCTTCACCACAAAAGTAGCTGTTCCGATAGTTGTTTGTGTCCTCAACCACAAAAGTAGCTGTTCAGATGGTTATTTGTGTCACTCACCACAAAAGTATCTGTTCAGATAGTTATCTGTGTCACTCACCAGAAAAGTAGCTGTTCAGATGGTTTGTGTACTTCACCACAAAAGTAGCTGTCCAGATGGTTATCTGTTTCACTCACCACAAAAGTAGCTGTTCAGATAGTCATTTGTGTCACTCACCACAAAAGTAGCTGTTCAGATGGTTATTGTTGTTACTCACAACAAAAGTAGCTGTTCCCATGGTTGTTTGTGTCCCTCACCACAGAAGTATCTGTTTAGATGGTTATTTGTGTACTTCACCACAAAAGTATCTGTTAAGATAGTTATTTGAGTCCTTCACCACAAAAGTAGCCGTTCAGATGGATTGGTGTGTCCTTTACCACATGTCTCCTTAGTCTTTGGGTTTATATTTGCTTGATGCCGTGTGCAAAAAGATCCCACTATTTGTGTTTGTCTACAGAATGGTTTACGATTTGTATCAAAATAATATGTTTGATGATTTGAATATAAGCATACTTTTACTTTTTTTATGGATTGCACTTACAAACATTATAAAACCGGTCTTGTCAACTTATATAAATCCCTCTAGTTTGATCAGATGGTAGCGCTTGATTGTAATTTGGGTGGAGTCCAGAGTAGCTGAAGAAAGGTTATGTGGTCAAGCAGGTTACTCCACATCTTTTCACGGACGATAAAAGACCAAAACAACCGTCTTGGTGAAAGGCGAGGGCGCAATCCATTGTGCAAAACGACCAACCTTGCTGCTTGGATTTTAAAATGTTGAGATTTTTTCACGAAGTTTCATCAATTAGGTCACATTTTATAGACTAAAATTACCAATAGGTGAAGGGGTTCACGAAAAGCTTGTCAGAAACACCAGAAGACCGGGTTTGGTTGTTTGGGAGTCTCGATAAAAAGCTTGTCAATTACCAATTTGAGTAATATGTCATGCTAACTTTTATATTCAATCACGATATCTAATCGAACAATGAATAGAGTTTCAGTTTTACACTAAGAAGTCGTATAAGATCTAACAATAAAACTGCTATGAAATGCCTACTGCAGAAGTACGAGCAATTGCCGATGTTGTGAATATCATTTAGAACAAAAATGATTGAATCAGCACGTTATCATATCTTCAAAAGAAATTTCAAAATTAGATTTTATTTATATATGAGAACTTCAATCAGAAAACTTATTTAATTACTGATATCTACCATTTCCCTTCCGTTGGCAGAATAATTACGTTTCTGTTTCTATAATGATGGTACAGTTACACTCTATCTATTGGTGGTTCTATATCAAGTCATCTTTAACATTTCGGGCGTTTTCAATTGCATTCACAGTATGCTATTCCATGTTAGACAATCAAGTTGTTTATGTGTGTAAATGCGATACTATTGTTTCCGTCTAAAGTTACTCACAAGGATGGCTATTGAAAAAAACACCTACGTAGTAAATCTTCGGTGTGTAAATCTTATATTCAAGTATCGCAGTCTAAAAGACTGGACTGGTAATCATTTTGATACATAACTCGCAATATGTTCTTCCAAAAATGTCAAGTGGCTACACAGAAATCATTTTACTGGTAGTATAATGGCGCACCCGTCTCCACGCCGATGGTGATCTCTAGTGATTATCCTGACTATTGAGTCTGTTTACTGTGTATCTTCCGCTGAATCAGGCTCCGCAAGGCGATAATCACCCCAGGAGAACGGGGAGGGTCAGACGGATTACGTCACAACCTCGTTCTGGAATTCATCACAATATAGCATGCATTTCGCAGAAGTTTTTTTCTCTCCATAAAGCCGTTTGATTTCGCTTTTGCAATACGTCATTGTCAGAATCACAATTAAATTCGTATTTAAGTTGGTTGGTTGAATTTCTAACTAGACCTGCATCAACAGAACCAACCCTGACAGATGATAATATTCCAAATTATTTGAAGCCTATTCAGGATATGTGACTCATGTTTTATTATATTTTATACGAAAATAATATATACGAAATTTCCTTTGTTAAATGCATTTGTGTTTATTAAATTACCTCATCTCTCCAGGTAAGCAAGCAGCCTTAAAAGTATACACGGAATGCGGGTTAACACCAAAAAAAAAAAAAAAAAAAAATTCAAGATGTAGTTCAAATACCGATTGACACTTTATGTTCTAATAAAGAGTAAACAACGCTAAAATAAAAAATGCATTGCAGAGATTCCATGCAATCAGTATATGAGCCCTGCAAGAGATTTTACGTTTTAACTCATATCTGTAGCTCTGAGATTTAAACATTAAATTGTATGATTTACCATGACATGTAGTAAGGCACAATATCGATCATTTTTATCTATGTTATTTCTTTTCCGTAAAATGTACCTATTCTTTTCTTTCTTTTATTTGCGTCATACGGCAAATGCATATTCATGTGGACAGCACACATTCGTGTGTCGATTAACATTTATAATAACATCTTCATGCGTATACAGCAATTTAAGACTACCTATGAAGATACAATCCACAATGATACATCACACAGAATCATTAACAACAGTAGTGCACTTTGATCTCCAAACATGTCATGAGAACTCACTTAACCTTTTCCAACACAGTAGGGCAAGTTCAAGTTCATAATTGTTATGACAACAACAGATGCAATGGAAGTAAAAAATAAAAAATGAAATAAAGTAAAGCTATGCTTCAGGTGCTCCAGACGCAAACATGTTTTTGAATTTTGGAAAGTATGTTTGTCACCGACTATCTTCTACACTCTGAAAATGACCTTTACCATATCAAACACGATGAAAATGGCAAACACGATAGAAAACTATCTTATCAATATCATCAAAAAAAGAATGACCTAAGCAATATCAGACATCGTAAAATTGACCTTTAACAATGTCAAACAACGATGGAAATGACGTTTGCCATACAGGACACGGTAAGAATAACCATAGCCAAGGTGAAAATACACTTAGCTAAATCAGAAACGGTGAGAATTGGCCTAGCCAAATCAGACATGGTGAGAATACACTTAGTCAAATCAGACACGATGAAAATAAGTTAAGCCAAATCAGACATGTTCAGAACACACTTAGCCAAATCAGACACGGCGAGAATAAGCTTAGCCATGTCAGACACGGTAAGAATAAGCTTAGCCGTGTCAGACACGGTAAGAGTGAACTTATCTATGTCAGACACGAGGAAAATGAACTCAAGAAATATTTTCAAACACCAAAAAGAATTAATAACCATATTTGTTCTTTTCTATGATATTTGTTGGTATTTGCTGAGTTGGATTTAAACAAATATTGTTTTCTGGTTTGTTCCAGGCGTGTGCGAAAACTACCATGGTATAATATTCCATTATGTTTACATATGAGGAACCATGTTAAGATTTTGTCTCCTGACATGGTCCCTCCTTAGCAGGAGAAATCTGTTAGGAGACTATCAAGATCTATTAAAATATAGCAGCTGCCATTTTTTCTTTCATCTCTAAAAAAGTACGAAACATAAATAACGATAGAGATCTTATAAAATATGACTAGCATCTTGCTGAAATTCATTTGTTTTTTGAACACGTTAACTTGACCTCCCAAATATTTAATCTCGCTGTGAAAATAACCTCTTCGTCTTTTTTGCTCTTTAGCTTTAACGACCACCTAGAAACGACTTCCTAATAGCTCGGTCCAGTTACGTAATTACGTAGCGTAATTCGTTACAGGTGCGATACACGATTTAATCTGAAATATGATTTATTTTGATATGAATATAATACTTATCTATATACAAGCCGTGCACGGCAAAACATTACCAGAAACAATTTTTCAAAATAGTAATTTAGCAAATAGGATAACGTTTGCAGTAGGCATTTTTTTTTTTTTTTTTGTTGCAAAAGGAAATATTGTTATTTAATGGAATACGAAAGTAAATCTTATTAAGATAATACTGCAATCAACTTTAAAAATACAAATTGAAATATGTTTGTTTTCAACATGTGTAAGCTTTTTCACGAATAATCGCATTACCAATATCAGTGTCCAATGGTCATGGTCGTTCAGTCTCCACTCTTAATCCAAGCATTAAATATATGCCATGCAGTTATCCATATCTTGTTGTACCAGTGAATGAACGAATTTTTAGGTATTCAAGATAAAATGAAACTTTTTCCAGGAAGAAAATAATTTTGACTTTTTTTCAAGAAAAACATTAGCAAACCGAATACATTTTAACCATACAAAACATGTTTTTTTTACGTAATGACTGAATGGTATTACATTACGTTACATTACGGCGATACATAAGAGAAGTAGCAAAAAAGAAACATTGGAAAAGACATGATAGTCTGTACTTTTCAATGCATATCGATTATCGTTCAATTTATGCGATAAATAGCTGTTAAAATATTTATTACACTTGATATCCTTTGTTTTAAAAATAACTTTGGAATTGATCAATTTCTGGTAATTTATTTTTAAACAACTCATATAACTCAGACACTAGTATAAAACAAACTCCAAATCTTATGTAAATGTTTACTGTACAATTAAAAGCGTTGTGAACTATAAAGCGATATGAGGGTTCCCAGTATTTGCTGTTCTACTTTTATTTTTTAATACATCTGTATATTTGATGGTCGTCAAAAAGAAGAAGGGCAAATCCTTCTACGTTATGACCATTTCTCTAATGCGTTTATACATATGATAAATTTGACATATTTGTGTCAAAGGTATTTCTTAATATTTACATTTTTCACTTCTTCAGCTTAGTAAACTCTGAATGCGTATAAATTAGCGTATACCCAATGAAAAAAGGCTCGTCGGATTGATACATTATGTAATTGTTTCAAACATGGCACCGTTAACGGTTCAGCTAGATAACAGTCCGATGGCAGCCATTGCTTGGTTCCTGTTACATCAGGATACTTGGAACCAAAATGTCTAAATATACAACAAAGGGATGCTGACACATTTCTTATTCCATGGATGCACATTCAAATTTCTTTGACAATTAAGTTCACAATAACAGATTCTTTCCGTAACATTCGACCGCCTCACTACTAGAGCTTTGTGTCAATGCGTGGACACAACGACCGTTATAATGAAAAAAGAAAGTTCGAATGGCTTCTAAATTCATTGATTTAATATATAAAGCTATGAAATGAAGTAAAATACTGTTGTGCAGTGTGTATTGTTTTACTCATTTAACGATGTAGATTCATTGGAACTACATTATACTTGCAATAACGGTTACCGTAGTTCCCTGTTATATTAATCAAATGTACGTTACTATATCAATGCTTGTGGATGTACATGGCTATTTGTATTCTGAGATTTAATTTTCCATGTAAATATACTTCTATTTTACAAGGCACAAACATCTGTTTGTTTGTATGATACTTCATGAACCTAAGGACTTATTACAGTGTAAAATATACATATCCCTTTCAAATGCCAATACCAAAACATGATCATTAACAGTCGTCAATATGAATTCCGGAACAATTTTACTTTAGATTTCACGGAGTTTGAACAGCCGGGTCATTTTCAATAATATGTAGACAACTATGTCTTTAATTCTTGTCCTGAAAGAGAAATACGTCAACATCCGTGTTCTACCTCGTGTATAAAGAATCAGAAAAAAACATGGCTATATATTTCAAAGGAAAATGTTACGACGAGGTGATGACGGGGAGACCAACCTTATTTAGCGACATAACACAGATTCACTTAAAAGTCATCTGTAAATATAAAATATGTCAATGACAAGATAGATTCGGCTGCTTGGTGAATACTTCCACAGTTCCACAGGTATAAAATCGTCCATATATGTTTATTCTGTCAGTGTTGCTAGGGTGGACTGTAAGCAGGAACAGGTAAGAAACAATAGGAACAACACTGGCTATAAACGTCTGTATCAGATGTTAGAATACCGCAATACAAACGCTTGATGCGACTTTTAAAGCCTGCTTGGCCCCTATGGAATCAGATAAGCGTATACGTGTCAACATCCACGCTATAAAACACACGATTACCGTACATACTCGTTCGCTACAGCTAGTAACAGGCCATGAAACAGAAAATGGTGACAGACGGTCACTTCACCGGCGGAATTACTTTTTTGAGAAGCCTGGTTAAGGACAATTATGTGGCCATGTTTTGTTCGGAAACCTTTTTACCGCAAATCACAGTTCTTTTATGGCACTTATTTTAGTCTTATTATTATCTTTTGCATATTTGCTGTTTTCTGTTTGATCAATAATGAGGTCCCGCTTTTTTCTTTATATCTTTCCCCATGATTGTATTTTCTCTTTGTATGTTGTGGACACATTGTTTTGGTATATTCCATTCTAGTCTCATTAAGATGGTTAATCTGAATAAAAATGCAACCCATCTTCATTTTTGAAAAAAACAACCTTTTGCACACCGATTTTCGATTATGTCTTGCTTGTGTTCGTCACAAAAGTGAAGCTTGATCTCTTTCTATATGTACCTGATCAGGGTGTCTTGTTTGGTTTACACTTTTCGCAAATCTTTTCATCATGTAACATGTAATTTCCAATCTTACGCTTTTGACACTTATTCAAGCATTGGAACTCCAATGGAATCTTAAGATTTCTCAACTTAATCATTCCAAGAGTTAGTTTTAAATCCGTTGTGCAGCGTTTAACTCTGTCAATGGGAACATGGTTTTGAAGGCTATGTCGAGATTCTAAGCCTAACTTCTACACCCTGTGGTAGAATTGTCCTATCCGTCATATCTACAAGCGTATATCATCACCGTCTATTTGTCTCCAACCTCCCGGGCATTTTGTAAGAAACGACAATGACCATTCAAATGTATGATAAGTATAGAAGATTCTCAAGATACGAACTACGTTACCAAAACGTATTTGAAAAGAGCAGGAAAACGTTTGGGTTCAGTGATGGGATGTCAAATGCAGACTTTATTATAGCGGTAAATAGTCTTCCGGTGACTGAATGTCAATTCAATGACGTTACGTACCGCATCGAAACGGTATTGAACATTTTGAACTCAAACGTTTTGGTTTTTGGAGGGATAGTTATCTTTCATGGGTGCTCCGCATTGGACATGAATAATTTTCATAAGTAGAGAAGGGACAAATTTGTATGGTTATATACGTTATTAGCTTATTCAACTTGCTGACGCTTTGTTTGCTATACTGTATAATGATAATGTCTCATAGCGTTGTGCAACGGAAATAGTACAAGACATAAATGCAAGTCATTTGATAACAGTTGATTGTACAGATATTTTAACTTTTTGTGCTCGGTGGTTGGCTTCGACTTCAGACTTCGTGACAATTTATATTCTAACCAGAAACTTAAACGAGCTGTACAGATATTGTTTCTGTTCGAAGCAACATTTGATAAAATTATCTTTGCTCTCCCTGAAATTAAAGAAAATACCCGATATATTATATTTGTTTCTTGTTGGAACTATGACTCGTTCACTGTTGGAAACTTGCATATCTTCCTACATTTGAAAGAGATATCAAGACAGATGCCACATGTGGATAAATAGTGATTTGCAGCGATTGGGTTTGCCTTCTTTTTTGAGGAAATCCGTGATGTTCTCCGTTTAATTGGTGTTTTATTGGTTACTTGTTTGTACTTGACTGCAGATTTCGTCCTCGTGCATTGGCGATGTCAATTCACAGTTCTTTTAACACACTTGTACAATGCACATAACTTGGTTATCTCCCTTCCTGAAAAAAAAAGGTTAATTAATTCACTTGATACCACAATAAGGATCATATTGTGTCATACATATAACTTTACCGAAACAAGTAATACATGTATTAATATATGAACAATGCATTTTTGATCGAATATCAAGTTCCAATTTTCTTCTTGTAATGGAGATGGTAATAACAAATGACTTTGACGCTCATCGACGAATATGACGAAATGCCATTTGTTTGATTATTAATAGGACATTCCTGTACTCTGACATGTTTATAAATGGGTGGAACTGATACCCCTACATTATTAGTGGTTTATTAATTTGCTATGCTGAAGCGTGATCGTGTCGGATTGTTAGATGACACGTGGGTTGTCTATTTTGATGCGTAGTGCGTGCTACTGTGTACTTTACAGACGATCGTCTGACCACCACAAATGTTCATCCTTTCTAAGACCCAAACTACGGTTACTTAAAAAAGACTTATATTTCAGTGTTATTTATGCAGTCTTACCAAGACTTTACGATAAGTATGTTCTACTTATATTCAGTTAAGCTTACATATAAACACGGTACGGGATTCCAAAACCGTTTTAGCTGTTGGAATTTCCTTTAAAATACGTCTTTGACAAAAATGGTTTATTAAAGATACTCTAATTCGTGAAAATAATTTATAACTGTTAATTTCTTATTTATTATATTGTGTTGAGCATGTGAACCAGTTATTTAAGATCGGTATTATTCCTTATATCAACAAATAGCGTGAAAGTGACTTTGCACGTGTGTATCGGAGCATTTTGACATGAACTTTCATTCTTTGATAATAGTACTGATGATAGGTCTTAAATTGACAATATGTAATGTAAACGTTCATTTTGTTTGCATTTCTGCATCAACTTAATAGCGTCAATGCTCTGTATTTCATGTGATTATTTGCATCCCATGCATGAATGATATGACACTATGTTGGCGTCATGTCATGACCGTTTGATTTAGACTTTGTATCAGTGGTGCTAGAATTCAGTCACCTCAGTGACCAGCTGTTTGTTTCATTACGTTTGCATTACCTGAATGATAAACAGGTCTACATGTATAAGTTATCAGTTTCTCATAACCCAATGCCAGTTTATGGTATTCTAAGTACATCTGTACACTAAAAAAAGTAGATGTAAGTAATGAAACGTTTGCTAAATAAATAACAACTGAAAATTATTCATAATGTATTTGTTATAGCAAATGATGAATATTTAACTTTTGATGATAATAATATTGCTAAATGAGGTCAATTACGATCGGTTTCATACTCAATAATGTATCCGTCTATTCAATACAATAGTAGAATAGAGGTGTGAGATGACAATTACTTAAACACTACACTGTAGAAAGAACAAAAGTAAATGACACACAATCAACAATTTACCAAAATAGTGTGTTTACATGTTTTTTGGATGTGAAGTTGCAGTTAATTCCGTAATGAAAGCCATGTTTATAGCGTGTTTGATAACCAATAAACTAATATGTTTATATACGGCGCAGGCAAGCTTACCCTTCCGGAACACCTGGTACATGTAGCCACATTTCTTTGTTTATACTATTTAGTGACTTCTTTGTTGAGACCTATCCCCTTTATAGTGTCAATGTACAATGCTTACGTATATCTAAAGTATGTAATTAACCTATGGAATAAACCTTAATTACGATTCACAAACCATATATCAATAGTTTAATATCTGTAGAACTAATTTGAAAAGTAAACGCATGTTACAATAAGGTAGCATACGTCCTTAGTTTGAGAATATGAGCGAAACTATCAAACCAGTTTTTAAGATCTCAATTTACTCTAATCGCCGAGTCATCTCTGGAAAATGAAGACAATCTAGCTGAATTCAGAGTTTGGAAGAATAATAGGATTTCAAATTCAAATTTCTTCGAAAATGTATATACTTTTTCGATATAGCACGGTGATTTGAGAGATGATTAATTCATACCCAACAGAACTGGAATCGAAAGTAAGTTAAAATTACTTTTAGACAATATAATGACAATACATGATCAGGTACACTTATATATGATCATTGTCATATACAGAACAACCAAACGAAATCAAAACAAGGTCCGTCGTCATATACCCTGATATATTAAACAAACTATGCGCATGTGCATATTTTTGTAAATGATAGATATAGCATTGTTTCTCATCCCGTTTGAATTAAAAGCACCACAAAAATAGGAATTCCTCCAAAATCTTCTGTTATTAGCAACCTGGTCTTTAGGTTTCTACGTGATTGGAATGACGAACATACAGTGTACACAACGTTATTCCATCGCAGTTACCTGATAGGTAAAACACAAATGTTAAGAGTGTATTCATGATGCTTTTTTTACTATACAAGATAATTTCAAATAATGTCTTTATTCCTTCATGGAAGGTTCAATTGTTTCGTTATCACGGACGGACACCACTATCCTCCGGTTCGTGTCCTTCCAAATGAATTGTGGACACTTGCGATGAAAATAGAGCATGCAATTTACGACTTTATAAACCTCCTTTTGGCCTGAGACAAACAACTTCATAATAAGCAAGCATTTACTTGGGCAAAGCAGGACAAGAATATTGCTTCTTTCACGATACAACATTCAACTTCTGATTTACCGTCCCATTTATGTTCTCTCGGCTTGGCCTTCCTTCCAAGTAAAGGCAGTCGCACAGAAAAAATGAGCGCCATTATTTACATAAACATTGACCTTTAGCAGAGGTATGCACTTTTAACACTGCTTTCATATTTTTGTTAGAATTATACAATAGATGACAGTGTTTGCGTGTTGTTTAGCGTTAAAAGGTAATTAACAACTCCGATTACCTTTCATCATTATAAAATGGCACCTTTCCAAATTTGATTAATAGGTTGCACTTTTGGCAACAGATTGTGATATGTTGGCCTTGCTATGCCAACGTCTGTACATGCTAAGACAGAGTTCGCCGTTAACGAGGTAGGTTTATCCAAGGTGACAGTGTTCTGCTTTGACATGACAAGATGCTTTAAGGCTAATGGCTCATTGACATAACATGTGCTATAATGACATACATTCATAGGTGGCAAAACAATTTCTCTCATATTTCGTATACTGGTGTGTGCAATACATTCTTCGTATTTACGTTAGCTATTGTTTGCATGTAGTTCTGGTGAAATATAGTTATGAATTATGTATGATATGTCATTCATTTGCTCCTTTACATATAATAAATATTTCTTGTTTTTCTGTCGATATAATTTGAATACATTTTAATATGAACCATCGTTATAGATAGCGTTGTTTTCAAATACTAATAAATATGATACTTGTTATATTAACGAAAAACCTGTTTGCATATAACTAAATGGACGGCATCGTTATGAAATGTTTAATATATATATATTATGTGCTGAAGTTTAATTTGTGTTCCAAATTAAATCGCCAACACACCAACAACAGGAACGAAGGTCACGCCAAACAATAGGAAAGCATCATGAACGCACACAAAACGAACAGACGCGACAAGAGGTCCAGTTGTGAAAAGTTTGATATATTGCATCTCTCACCCAAAATGATTACCATAGCTTATTTACAGTCACTGAATCTGAAGACGCTCACCAGACCGGATCACCTGGTCTTACTGTCTTACTAATCATGGGTCTTTTCATAAATATTTCCTTTACTCATAATAACTTCTTCTTTTAATTCTATTTACAATTTTGGTACACTTAAGTATTTTGATAAGCATTGTACATGTTATATTCGCACATTTATGTTAAATTACTGTCTCGGAAAAAATCAAAAATTTAAAATACATATTCGACGATACATGTTATGAATTCTGCATGCCTGTCCTATCGGTTTGCGTTACTACTGAATTATCATATTGATCATTTTCAATTCGTGATATATAATCCTTCGTTATGTCATTAATATTGCCATATATATCTTACCTATTCCTTGATAAATTGTTGTTGTGATCGTTTTACTACAGCATTACAAGCCTGCTTTCCTCCTCTCTGTGTGCAATCATTCATTAAACCCTGTTTTATTCCTTTTTACATATACATGTAACATTTGAAGTAGCATTATATATAAGTTGTCATTATCAATGATCGACTACAATTTTTCTTTCTTTCTTGCTTCATTCGTATATTCAATTATTCGTTTTATTTCATTTTTTCATTCGTTCATTTATCCATTCATTCATTTATTCTTTCATTCATTCATTTATTTATTCATTCATTCATTTATTCAATTATTCATTTATTCAATTATACATTTATTCATTCATTCATTTAAATATTCCTTCAATCATTTATTCTTGCATTCATTTATTCATTTGCCATCCTGTCGACCATGCAATTAACCACACCTGAATCACCTTAATAATTGAATACATTAAACATACAGTCGAAACTGCCAATAGGACCACATCCATAAAGAGACCAATTGTGTTAAGAGACAACCTGCAATAAGANGGGGGGGGGGGGGGGGGGGGGGGGGGGGGGGGGGGGGCTGTTATACAAGTGTGACTGTACATATAGAGTTAATATAAAATATTTTTTGTTACATCAATGCTGGTGAATTGTCATTATTATTGTAAAGACCCATACAATAATACATGTGTGTTTGAGTGGGTCACCGCTTTGTTTAGACCACCAATATATGCAGCCCTTATCTGCCATGATATTATAATAGGATTCGAAATGGAGTTCAACCCTTCCAGTGTAAGAGCATGAAGAAACTTGAATCGTCAAATGAAGCGAGTTGATAAAAGTCCAACTATACTAATCATTATCACGCTATTTAAGCATTTGTTCAATGAATTGTCCATGATAGATAATGATAGGTACTGATCTCGTCAATAAGGATCACTCATTGTTGTAATGCATCTAAGTTTTCAAAGAGCGCAAGCCATTAGCATGGTATGGCATCGATTAATACTCAATGAATAAACAGACCGCATAATGAATTATGAACTATGAGCCATTTGTTTTATGTTGAAACAAACACATTGATAATACCCATGTTGGAATAATGCCTCATGCTGTGAACTGTATTGAAATAATACACCAAAGTTTACCAGCGTCATCTTATAACATCCACATTCCAGATAAAACCATTAGGATCAACTTGAGTGTTTAAATTGTCTGTCAACGATTTCAATCATATCGAACATTGAATAAATATATACAAATTAGAATTCAGGGAACGTCTGTTTTCTATTTTAAGTCCTCTACGGGTGTTTAGGTATTTCGATGATTCAGCTGCTTTATTTTTTATGTAACGGAGTACTTCACTTATTTTGAACAATTAAAAAGGCATGTTTATTTTTCAATTTAATTTGGGTGAAAAAGCTTTATATTTTTAAGATTAACACGGTTTTATAACTATAAATACTGAAATACATGTTTGATTTCTATTATAATACTTAACATTAAAGGAAAGAGGCGCGTACTTTCCACAGTACACGTTCACCTTACACACGAGAACTATTGGCATACAGGTGACAATCAGTGTTCCTTTGTCACCTGTACCTGTCGATTTGCGCAGGTAGTGTTTCAAATCAATTTGGCTTTTACCACGTTGACAATAATACGAATAATTGAGATCAAGATTTTTATTTCACTCAGACACACATAATATGTGTAACAAGAGGTCATGTATATATAACATAGTTTGAGTGCATGACAGGCAAACATTCTATACCATAGCATAGTACATAAAAATATATATACGTGTAGTTACATACAAATAATTCAGTGTTCAACTTATATAAATGTCACTAGCAAACAAAAGAAAAACTTAAAGAATAGAGACACTAAAGTACTTTTGTTAATTTTTGAACAAATAAGCTTACACTTTTTAACAATTTCATATTAAAGATTGTGAACATTCCTTTCATTTTATGTTGGTTTGGACTTGTATAAAAATAGGCCGGAATATGTTTTTCCCTTATTTTGACTAAAGTGTCGTTATTACAAGTATATAAGTAATGATACTCGTCCCCAATACCAGTATTACAAAGTGGGCATATTCTGTCCTGTCTTTGAATTCCCACCCATCTTCCTGTTTCTACTGGAAGCTTAATATTTGAAGTTCTAAATTTGCAGATAATTTTCCTATCTTTTGCGTTTAATCTGATCAAATAGTCTTCTAAACCAAAGCGATATTTAAATGTAGAGTATAATCGTCCTCTGGATGAGGTGTCAATTTTATTAAACCAGGATTGAATAAACTGATCGTGTAATTTATGTATAATTGCAGCTTTTAAATAAGTAATATCGGGCAGACAGGTTTTTTGATGGATCCAAACATAGCTTAGACCTACGCTATCCAGGATATGTTTAACATAGTTCAACCATTTAAACTCGATTTGTCCATTTTCATGTAATGAGTACATCAATTTGTACATTCGACTAGACAACTTATTTTCACTCGAGGTAAGTGTATACCAAAATTTAATCATTCTTAATTTGACATCAACCTCAATAGGGTATCTGCCCGTTTCTCCATATACCATAAAATTACAAGTATTTCTGCGTAGACCAAGAATTCGTTTACAGAATTGGAGGTGTATTTTTTCAAGTATACTAACATCCTCATGGCCCCATATTTCTGATGAGTATAGCAAAATTGGAGCAACTAGCGAGTCAAACAATTTGAATTGTAAATCAATGGGTAACGAAACATTTCTTATTTTCTTATATACGGCATATAGTGCTTTTTGGGCCTGTTCCGCTAATTGCTTTTTTGCCACTACAAACCTCCCATTATAGTAAAATAGAACACCTAAGTATGGAAAAGAATCTTGAATGTCTAGCTCATTATCCTGTAATAGAAATCGATATCTGTTAGTATTCTTTCGTTTAGAAAAGATGACAATTTTTGTCTTCTGTGTGTTTACCGTTAGTTTCCAATTCTCACAATAATCCTGAAATTTATTTAGCATTGATTGTAGACCATCTGCTGTCTCTGACATTAACACTGTATCGTCAGCATATAAAATAACAAAAAGCTTTACGTACATACCAATATGATCATGACAAAGTTCATCAATCTTTAGTAAACAATCGACATTTTTTTCCAATAAATAGTCTTCTAAATCATTTAAAAATATTGCAAATAAAAAAGGCGAGCAATTTTCACCTTGTTTTAGTCCGACATTTGAAGTGAACATTTCTGACATTTCATTCCCATTTCTCACACAAGATTTCGTATCAGAATACATGTTAATTAAAACTTTAAATATTTTACCAGTTATGTTACATTTGAGTAGTTTTTGCCACAAGCCTATTCGCCACACCGAATCGAAGGCTTTTCTAAAGTCAACGAATGCACAATATAGTTTTCTACCGGAGGATAAATATAACGTTGTCAAAACGTGTAAAATAAAAATGTTGTCTAGTGTTGAGTGACCTTTTCTGAAACCTGCTTGTGCGTTACTTATGAGTTCAATTTCATCAGATAGTTTGTATAATCTTGCATTTAAAATCGACGTAAAAACTTTTCCCAAGCACGAGACCAACGTAATAGCCCTGTAATTATCCAACTTTTTGCGATCACCTTTGTTCTTATAGATTGGATTGATTTGGATTGAGATAAGTATAGGGTGTGTTACACATCAATGGTATAGTGCATTTACCTGTGCGTCGTGATTGAACAGGGTTACGCTTGTGGTGCTAGAAAACACAACATTCCAGCTTATCTGTGCGCCCAAATCGACAGGTCACATGTTCGGGTCGTTCTAACGTGTTGAATTAAATGTAATTAAGGTTATTACCGACAGAAATTATACTCTTAGGGAGCTATTTCAATTGTACCATTCATACAATTTTCATGATACGAGTTTCATAACAACTTGAGATCAGCTTTTAACTGTGTATAACAAAAATAAAACAGCTGGTTTTTTCCTGACCCGATTTTATGTTCTGACATGTTTTCCCTTTCTTGTGATCTTACGAACGTTTCACATTCAAACCTAATTAATTAACGTAATGTCATGTTCACCAAAGCCGCTTCAAGATTATTGTTCATGTTGCAAAAGATTCATACATGCGATTAACCCGACTTCATGATGTTAGCTGATGTACAATACGCTCTTATACTGTATGCATATATATAAACCCTAGTAACATTAGTTTACCTCTCCTCTATTTATACGCGTTACAGTTGAAATTTATTTTAAAATATTACTTCTATAGGTATAATTATTGTTCATTTTTTACCCGGTTCGAGACGAACCTATGTCGAATTATTCAGATTCGATCTCATAAAATACTGTTTGAGTGACATTTCAAATCATCGATACGTATTTATTGCTTAAAAACGACGACAAAAATAAATGTAGTGGAAATCCACAGGAATACCAACGATAAGACTTGGTGAAAAGGGCGTTGATTTAGGGATTTACGCTATCTTCCTGTGATATGTTTCTCCATTTTGAAAGTGTTCCATGCTAAGAAACCTGTAAAAACGTAGAATATATAGTGTGAGGCAGTATGTATCTTTAAATTCGTTTTTTTTTTATCTCTTAAATACCCATAATCTACAGCTCCTTATCCACCACTAATAAACGTATTTGTAATGTGAAGTGAAGCCACACAAGAAGTAGTCCAATTTATACATATGATTATGTACAATTTATCACAGGTTTCATAAAAACATAAACGATTACAAAAGTGCACAACGTACATGTAATTAAATCATAAAAACAAATTGAAATGTTAGTTACATAGTACTCATAAAAAATCATAGTATGCAATAACAATTTCTTTTGAAATTATTCTTAATAAATATCACAAATATGTTAAGATATTGAGAAGTTGTCTGACTTGTTGTTAAGTGCTAAATTGTCAATAAAACGTCTCCATACCGAAGATCCATGTTACATATATCAGACATGGTTTAGGAAGTTGTTCGGCCATAGGACTATTCAGGAGAGTTGTATACACACAGATCTATATTATATATACATCAATAAATATCCTTCATAAACCTTTGAAATGTGGTCATAGGTATAGATTATACGTATTTTGACCATTCCCTTTGGGGGGTAACCATTAATATATAACTTCCCACAAGAAAAGTACGATACATACAAAGTTAGGGGCAGTAACGGGACTCTTATAACATTGCAGTAAATTTGCTTAGAAATATCAAGTACACAATAAAAATAACGACAAAATCAAAAAAATAATAAACAAGAAGTGTCATATTGAACAAAAAATGTCAGCAATCTTTAGTTTCAAGAGATCTTATTAAATTTTAACAAAATGAACAAAAGTTTCAGTACAGAGAAGACGCTGTTCAAGTAAGAGAGATTATGAACCATGCTAACGAACGTTCTGTGAAAAGATGTCAGGAAGCGGGACAACACGAAAACAAAAGGAAGGACATGACGAACCCAAACTACAAGAACGCGTTCAAACGCTGCAGATTTGTGGCCAATTTTGTATATGCGATTACGTATCCTGTCAAATATTGGCCAACGACGATAAACCTATAGGATAACATATTTGTAATCATTGCACAGACTGAAAACATCTTTTACGAAAGGAAGACAATTCAATTTGTTCGTTAGATTAGATTCTTTCGAACAAATACGCTGTTTAGGTAATGTATCAGTCGAAATGAGGCAAATAGTAACATTCTCTTGGTTAAAACTGCGCGAGGTTCGTTTGCAGCATAGTGTAGAACTACATATGCAAATACAAACCTTTCAACTGAAACGTTTGTCCAATAAAGTATGTTTAAACTCTTAACCATGGAATGACTAGGTACACATTTGTATTGGAGTTAATTTCATATAAGCGTATTTAAAATTCCTGTCTCGAAAAGGGACAAAATTTGAAATGTTGAAAAGAGAAACAATCCACTGTCTGATTCATCAGTTCATATCATCTTGACAGATATTGTTAACGGTGACATACACTTCGGAACAATCAGTTCACTTAAACATGTATCTATTTACCAAATCATTCACACGAACTGAAACATATTTGTGGCATAAACAGTTTGTTTTATAATCAATTTATTATTCAGTTTTTACTGGACGTATGTCAAAACTAAACTGACTACCAATAAAATAAAAACATGATACAATGTACTTCACAATGTACTGCCAAAGGTCTCAATATTTACAACAGTAATGTTTAATCATGGGAATTTATCTATCTTTGATGAGTAATTTCATGCAATCCAAACATAAAGCGCGGGGGATGTGAACGTAGAGGCGGTAATAACAAAACAAATCATAATCAATCTCTCATCTGCAAAACTTTCTGCATCAAAACACATAAAGATATGAAACGTAAAATTATATGAACGTATAACTATTTCGTGTTATGGACATGTGAGAGGGGCAAATCTGGAGGCGATACGATCATTTGTACCAAAAGACACTAACAGACAGTGTGACGTAACGACCTTCACACCTGATTTTAAAATCACGCTGCATGGCTTAATATTTACTGCATGTGATCAAAGAATAGAAAATCATAGCATCCTTTTCTATTGCAATGTGATATAATGCTTCCTTTGATTAGTCTATTATTATATATATATACTCGAGAACACACATCACAGGTGTGTTTCGTATCAAGGAGGTTTTCATGGTTGGAACTCTGACAATCAATTCTTATCGCCAAGCCGTTGCTTTGGAGTGCGCGCACATACAAAACCTGTTCAAAGTTTTTTGGTTTTCATTACAAATGTCTCTCGAAATTGATTGAACGAAAATGAACTTCAATAAAAAGGCACGAAAAGACCAAACTTACACTTATTTCATATTTTATTGACTTCACTATCTTGTGTATTCTTATGATAAAATAATTCTAACATAAAAAAATGTATCATCATAAAGAGATATTTGCGTTTGATTGTCATGTTCGATTATATCATAAACCTCGCATAGGTCTGTCAAACGTTTTATTAACAATGCACGTGTGCCGGGCCACTACTTGACATGAACACATTCAAAGTTTCTAATAAAAACATAAAACGATATCCGCTCTAAATCAGAATTACTAACCTTACAGATTTCATCTTAAGTGGCCGTATTTGAATTATAAAAAGAACGAATAAGAGAGAAGCAGTTCTATTTATAGCTAAAACACGTGACCGCTCACGCGCAAAAGTACCAGTGCCCTGACGGCTGATTGATTTCTGTGCGAGTTGATGTTTGACAAATCATAAGAGAATAAACCGAGGACGATTGCCTTAGGAGTGCGAAGGGTTTGCTTTTAATAATATATGATGACATTGTTAGTGTGAAAGCCTACGTAAGTGAACGGCCCGACAAATTAGAATAAAAATCAAGGAAAATTAAGTGATGAATATTCATTAGGCAAAGTGCCGAAATGAGTTTACTAGGTGTCAAAAGTCCCATGTCACTGCTATATGAGTGTATTCAAAATTGAGGTTGGAAGCAAATGAATGATGTACCAATATGTGTAATGTAATTGTCTCTGACGTAATGCTTGGTATATGTATAGACGTATCTGATTGGTTTAGGTGCCACTTTGAAAATCAGTAAAATGACTTAACA
The DNA here is from genome assembly GCF_002113885.1 of Mizuhopecten yessoensis. Classification (NCBI taxonomy): domain Eukaryota; kingdom Metazoa; phylum Mollusca; class Bivalvia; order Pectinida; family Pectinidae; genus Mizuhopecten; species Mizuhopecten yessoensis. The sequence goes on from NW_018407547.1 coordinate 65,708, forward strand.
AGATAATGACAAATTGAAAAGAAATTGTTATTAGTGTGATTAGCTTGGTTGGACAGGGCGGAAAGGATTTGTACTCTACATACTAAAAGCGACACGCAAAATTGTAATATACGAGAGGCTAAGGTTCCGTACTGATAATTGTCTGCGGACGGTGTACCGGAAGTATGTAATCTTTCTAAGAAATACAACTCCATTCCTGAAGAGTTCCGCGTTCAGATATTTTTTATAAATGGTATTCTGTCTTGGTAAATTAATTGATGGAACATTCGAAGTTTCACAAGAAATACGAAAAAGGATTTTAAGTCGATAAAGACAGCCAAACAAGGCACATTGTTATCATACTTACCATGTGCATGACCATTTCATCATTTAAGCATCGGTCATATTAAAGACATAATGGTAATGTAGAAAATGGATTTAATTATTTTCTTCGAAATAGCTAATATAGTGAATCCTTAAATATCATGATTATGTTATATATGATGTTTTTGGCAATGTCCACTATTTCTATATCTGCATTAGGTTTTTTTCTGCATATAAAGAGTCACACTTTACGCATTCTGTTATGTCATACTTTTATATTTACATTCTGTATGCTTAGACCCATTGACAAAAATTACATTCATAAATGCATAACACAGGTGTTCATAGAATCTCAGCACGTGGGAACTGATAGTAACCTGATCACACTGCGTAGTAATACACTACAAAAACTACTCACTCGGAACGACCGACCTAGATGCTTAATTCTTACATCTTAAAATATTATTGAACTGTGCTTTGTGAAATATCCACGTATTCACGTGTCCTGTGCTACAAATAAACATTGAATATGGAACTACATTTTGTTGTGTTATTGTTGTTGACGGTTGCTAAGATCTCTCACGATAGTGTCACATTTCCCCGCGAAAAAACACTGTTCTCGCCACTGCGTTGCACCCGTGTATAAGCAGGAACAAACCCTGTTTATTTGTTTTATTCGTTGTTATATCGATCCACTGAAAGGATTCGTCAATGTAAATATAAGGAATGATATTTATTTTTTCAACATTTATGAGGTCATAACAACAATGGGTTTTTGGACATATTTTACATGAATCGCTAACGCGATTCATTCAATATGTCCATAAACCCATTGTTGTTATGACCTCATAAATGTTGAAAAAATAAAGATCATTCCTTAAATATCCCCTCTTAATCATAAATTTTTGACGTCATTACGTTAGTACTTTTATCTCTAGCTATATTTTAATCACTAACAAAACTTCAATATAAGATCAATTAATCGAAACAGCTTGCATAATTCAATAGCTTATACAATTCTGACAATAATACTGATGTAATACAGTGTACATAGCATTATTTTTCAGAACACAAAACAAAGTTCGCAGCCGATATATATGATTTTATAATTAAATGTTTCTTAATAGCCATGCTAATTAATAAACCAATTTTGCACAGTATCCCATTATGTATGAATGGAAACCAGCAACCTAGGAAGCCCACTTTCGGAGGACGGACATCTTTCAAGAAGGAAAAACTGGTTCTGCACTTCTATACCAAAAACTAATACGGAATGAGTTCCTGTTGTTTAATGCATGGACTCATATAAAACATTTTCCGCCAATTAAATATCACAATTTCTTTTCGAATTACATGTCCTGATATTCACATTGGTTTTAACTCGTTAAGACATGTGTTTGATTTTGCGTAAATGTTCGTTTTTATGTGAGCCCGTCATCAACAGAAAGTGTAGTATGATGGTAAACAGTGACAGAATAGATATTCCACAAAACGCAGATCATTTGTAGTAAGGTTCATTGAATAGTGTGATAGCAAGAACAGATAACACAGGAGTTAAATGACGAATGCTGGGGCAGTTCAAGTTTATTTTAACTTAGGTACAAGGGTTCTCTCTCAATCTCGGTCCTTAACGCGGTCTATCATAGCTGAGTGGGTAAGAGCTGTTCTCAGTCCTTCTCACGGTCATTCTCTGGCGTTCTTATTTGGCGTAACTTGCGTCTCTTATTGATAGCAAATCACTTTGTATTTAACATGTACACGTATTCCGTCTTTGCGTATTGCAGAGTTATCTTCTCTTGGGAGCAGGGATTGATTGTTACGTCATTGGTTTGTGTGAGAAAATTACGTCGTTTTCTCAAAAATTGATGCCGGTACTCACACAAACAAGTGACGTAACAATCAATGCCTGCTCCCAAGAGAAGATAACTCTGCAATATGCAAAGACGGTATACCATTTACCATTACCGTTCTATCTATTTCCTCTTACAGACTGTAACTCATTCCTATATGTTGGTCAAATTAAACTCAAATTGAACGTGTGCTAGGTACAACATAATATCTAAGCTATATTTTTATCTCTGCTTGATATAACCCCAGACAACAGGTGCTTACCTTACAAATGTGTATTTTTATTACATTCACTCATTCCCGTAGCTATAGATGGTTTCTGATCTCCTGAAATTGTATTATGCTTTATCAATAACTAATCAAGATAGAAAATTCCGAATAACTATTTATCTGGTAGAGCTTGATTTTGTTACAAAAGGCAAGAGAACACATCTCTCGTAAAATAAATCTTATTGTGCTACATTTAAAAACGATGTTACAACAAATCTCAATATCAACATCATTACGTAAGTGGAGCAACAACAGGACACTTTCGACGAGATTGATCGTTCTTAACAACCTGTTATGTCTAAGGCAGTGTATTTATTCTACAAATGATACAGCCAGACTTTGTTATCACCATTTTCAAAAATTGCGATCCCCTCATTTGATTTATTTCGAGATAAACTGGGTTTAAGTTATCTTAATGACATTTAAACACAACACTGCATACATTTGTAAACGACGTCGAGATAAACGTAATATTTGAGCTATCCAATTAAACCTATTTCTGAAATCATCTACCGTCAAGCAAACCAATCGTCTTCGAGATATCCGATTTTACCCAGAGTATCGCAGCTATCTCATTTCAAGCATTTTATAATACTTTACAATTTAACTTGTACCACGAATAAAACAGTCAGTTTCGAAATAAGTGGATGTTTGTATATATATCTTAATTAAAATACATGGGAATAACTGCCGTATGACGAACACGTTGAGATAAATAGAGATGTCGTGATATCCTAGCTCGTCATTTCAATTTTCGACAGGATCTGTGATTCAGTGTTGCTCTACATCAAGTATCAAGCCGAGCCAGTGGAAACCTCGATCTGACACTAAGTTAAGGATACGTCATCGGTTCGGTGAGTTATTGACTAGTTATTGACTTTTAAATCTTTGTTGCATGTATTTTCAGATCTCTACGTATATAACCGTTCTCACCGAAATGTAGAAGAAGCATGTTAACATAGAGCTCCTTCTGACATTAATGTAATCATAAAACGCCAAGGGGAATATTTAAAATCCGGTTATAAAACATGATATATACATGTTTATATCAATTTCGAGACATTAACCCGTCCACAAATATTGATTTTTGTATGTTATTTCACAACTTAGGGACTTTTTGAGTTAAAATACCTTTGACATGGCGCTCGTTTGACTAGGCCGCGGCGGTGATACTATAAAGAATATAGAGGTGCGTGTGTTGATTTAACAACCTCAGACAATATATCTGAAGATGATATCGTTATGTTCTCCAGTTTTTACACCATTACTTTACAACATCAGTTTCAGACAGCTCACGTTTTCTATTATTTTGTCTCTCCTACCATTTCACGATCAAAGTTCAACCTGCCCAACTCAGTTTATTGTGCAGGTCATTTTAAGACAAGCGTCTTAAAGGTTTCCTCCTTAGCATTAAGTGAAGATTTATATTTTGTTTCCAAATAACTTTAACTTAAAGCCTGTAAACAATGGCCAAAGTTGCTTTGTTTTTGTATGCACGCATATCATAATATTATGAGCAAATCGACATCCATATTGGGTGTATATAACACAATTATTTGTAAACGCTTTAAATGATTCAATAAAATTATTATCGTACGTAATATGAAAGAAGAAATAAATTTATAGATATATACCGTATAGAAATCTTCTTAATAAATGAGTTACATGCAAGTTAAAAACGATGAGTAGTTTTCCAGATAAATCATAGTACAATTTACCTAATCCTGGATGTGTGAGAAAACCCTGGAAGGGGAACTTTTGTTATCACAAACCCACTTTCAGCACGTGAGTTGGAGTGATGTACGACAGCTTCATCACTCATTAATTACTAAATCGACGGGGTTAGGAACCTTAAGTGATGTCATCATCGCCCATTGATACCCTTTGTTGAAACATATCAATTTTTGGGGGTCACATCACTGATTGATTACCCAAAGTGGCACTATACTGTATCCAAGAGTGGGGACCATATCACACATTAACAACCCACAGTGGAACCATACCAGTGTAAGGGACCTCTAATGTTTTTACCATGACGCTTTGATTACCGAAAGTGTACCAATAATGGGGATAGGGACCACTAATTTTTTATCATGATGCATCGATTACCCAACATGGACCTATGTCGGTTTGAGGGACAGCCATCACTTATGTATTACCGACCATGGAACAAGATCTATTTCGTTTGTATAGATACAGAGGTTGTATCTGTCGTCCACAAAGGAAAAGAATATCTGTCAGATGATCATTCCTGTGAAAATATATCTTAAAGGTCAACCAAAGAGTGTATCGATGCGATTTGGCCATCATGCCAGCCATGGAGCTATTCTAAATTATGTGAATGACAAGACTACAAAAAACGTCCAATAATGGAGAATAGGAGACCAATGTCATATTGAGTTTAAGCTTAGTAAATACATGTATTATACTCAAGGCACATGAGACAGTAATTAAACAGTCAACAGGAATGGCTCTATGTAACAGTTTACAGAATTCTGATCAACTTGGCATGCTACCCTTGGATAGGGTTTATCTGATGGCTTAATCAACAGGAGGAAGAGGCACACGTTATTCGTGGAAACTACCAGCAAGTGCCGAGAAGGTTGATCGTGACTAGACTACGACACAGCGCTAGCATTTCCATTTCTTAACTTGGAGAAGGAGAAGCAAACCATAAAAGGCAGCTGCAAAGAAAACGAACGACAGCACTGCGTCCGTTTAATGCAACACACATACCAGAGTAAATGATAATATCCCCCATACCAGATGATACCAGCCATACCAGATAATACCAGCCATACCAGATAATATCACCCATACCAGACAATATCAGCCAAACCAGATAATACCAGCCACACCAGATAATACCAGCCAAACTAGATAATACCACCCATATCAGAGTAAATGATAATATCACCATACCAGATAATATCACCCATACCAGATAATACCAGCCATACCAGATAATACCAGTCACACCAGATAATACCAGCCAAACTAGATAATACCACCCATATCAGAGTAAATGATAATATCACCATCCCAGATAATATCCCCCATCCCAGATAATACAAGCCACATCAGATAATTCCACCCATATCAGAGTAACAGATAATATCCCCCATACCAGATAATACCAGCCAAACCAGATAATACCAGCCACACCAGATAATACCACCCAAACTAGATAATACCACCCATATCAGAGCAAATGATAATATCACCATCCCAGATAATATCCCCCATACCAGATAATACAAGCCACATCAGATAATTCCACCCATATCAGAGTAACAGATAATATCCCCCATACCAGATTATACCAGCCAAACCAGATAATACCAGCCATACCAGATAATACCAACCATACCAGATAATATCAGCCAAACCAGATAAAACCAGCCACACCAGATAATACCAGCCAAACTAGATAATACCACCTATATCAGAGTAAATGATAATATCATCATACCAGGTAATATCACCCATACCAGATAATACCATCCATACCAGATAGTATCACCCTTCCCAGATAATATCACCCATACCAGATAATATCAGCCAAACCAGATAATCCCAGCCACACCAGATAATTCCACCCATATCAGAGTAAATGATAATATCACCATACCAGGTAATATCACCCATACCAGATAATACCATCCATACCAGATAGTATCACCCATACCAGATAATATCACCCATACCAGATAATATCACCCATACCAGATAATATCAGCCAAACCAGATAATACCAGCCACACCAGATAATACCACCCATATCAGAGTAAATGATAATATCACCATACCAGATAATATCACCCATACCAGATAATACCTTCCAAACCAGATAGTATCACCCATACCATATAATATCACCCATACCAGATAATATCACCCATACCAGATAATACAAGCCACATCAGATAAATATACCCATATCAGAGTAACTGATAATATCCCCCATACCAGATTATACCAGTCAAACCAGATAATATCAGCCATACCAGATAATACCAACCATACCAGATAATATCAGCCAAACCAGATAATACCAGTCACACCAGATAATACCAGCCAAACTAGATAATACCACCTATATCAGAGTAAATGATAATATCATCATACCAGATAATATCACCCATACCAGATAATATCAACCATACCAGATAATATCACCCATACCAGATAATATCAGCCAAACCAGATAATACCACCCATATCAGAGTAGATGATAATAATACCATACCAGGTAATATCACCAATACCAGATAATACCATCCAAACCAGATAGTATCACCCTTACCAGATAATATCACCCATACCAGATAATATCACCCATACCAGATAATACAAGCCACACCAGATAATTCCACCCATATCAGAGTAACTGATAATATCCCCCATACCAGATTATACCAGCCAAACCAGATAATACCAGCCATACCAGATAAAACCACCCATATCAGATAATATCACCAATACCAGATAATACCAGCCAAACCAGATAATACCAGCCATACCAGATAATATCATCCATACCAGATAATATCACCCATACAAGATAATATCACCCATACCAGATAGTATCATCCATATTAGATAACACCAGCCATACCAGATAATTCCAGCCATACTGGAATGGACAGCAGCACTATCCAAGTGTCAGCCGTGTGGATATGGTTAGTACACACACTTGCAACAAGTCTGCCAGTCAACCATATGCCATTCAATGGATCGGTCATAAGCTTGTCAATCTGTGGACAAGGTTTTACAGAAGATGGAAGACAAAAACCCATGCCAATTGAGCCGGAGACAAAAAGATAACAGACAATCAGGCCTTACTGAAAGTTGTAAAATGCCGGATATATTTGTGGGAAAATAGGAGAAACAGTCGTCAGCAGCAGCAAGGATTTCTACATGAGCCGAGTACAATTCTACCCATTTGCTTAAGTCTTGGAAGCAATGAAACCACGGGGATCTATTTCTGTAGCTCGGGTATATAGAGAAGAATCTTCAAGTGATACGAAATTCGCCAAGATGAGGATTCCGACGGTTGACAGTTCCTCGTCATTGGCACCCTGATATCATTAATTCAGTTGCATCTCCACTTCTCAGTTGGATACACTGATATATGTCACCGGAGACCCTTCAAACAAATGTGACTCTTTGCCAGGAGTGACAAAGGGCTGAATTTGACAAGCACGTTCTTGGAACCCGTGTGTCCTTGCATACCAGATGCTTGTGGGATGTGAGGAAAAAAACTAGTTTGTCAACAGCAGGAAGTGGACGTATTCACACGTTCACACCTGTAGTTTTTTACCAACCAAAGGGGAGTTAACCGGTATAACTGATCCATAAGGATATTGTTGAAATGAGGACGCAACCCCTCCATCACAAATTCCCTTTGCACCTCGGACACCAGGATATGTATTTTATAAGAGGGATACCAGAGAGTAGAAAACAAATAACCGACACCTGCATCCTCACCCTGGACAATGCCTCCATCAAAACGACTGAGCATGGCCGCAGATCACAGGCACGAGAACAAACTCTTGGGAGGAGAATGAAAATTATCATCCAGAAAAAAGTCTCATCCATTGCTCATCATTGCTGCAAAATGCCTTAATGTCGCTATTATAGTCTACTCTTTAAAGTACGGCGCCATTGTTATGGATCTATATACCAAGACGGCAACCTAAAAGATTGCAAGGATCATACGGCAATCAGCACGTCTAAAAGAGGCGATTATTGCTAGAGAGACCCAGGGATCTTCAAGTGGAAATTATCAGGTTTGGACCTCCACGAATTACAGGACAGGAGAAAATGAAATGCACCTTTTTAAAGTGGTCGAGATGTTAGTGCCAGCACTACCGCCTTCTCAATATTTAACCAAGTTTACCAACAAACGACATTATGTCATCTGCATGGCTTGAAGGATACCAGATCGGCAACCTGATACAGAGACATCATCTAAACCACTCGTGTCTTGAGACAAAACCAGCGACGATTTTAGTCAAGAAAACGGTTCGTGAGGACTACAGCTGAGTGGTACCCACTAAGGGAGTCAATTGTCCTCATCAACAAAGCATTGGGCATTCTAAGCGGCCCCCATCAGTAAAACCGAACTTTACAGGCGCTCTGTTCCCAATGAAATTATGCAAATATTGGATTCTGCAACGTATTGCTACTGATTCAGAACGAATGTTGGTGCTAACTATAATATGAACAGAGCTTTTTGACATGCCTGCATAAGTCACTGTGAACATCATCTTGGAAGATCAAAAGTCGACCATATAATTGAGTCTGATCAAACGGACACTGGCATGTTGTCCAGTGCCGTTTGACGGTACCCTACTGGTAGTGAAATCGTCATTGCTTTCTGAAGCCTGTAACAACATGTACATTGATTTAGGTCTATACAAACAATTGTCAAAAACATATGCGGTTTTAGTCCTATTTGTGAAAATAGTTTACCCTTCACACTTCCGTTGCCATGCCCACTACATAAACAACACAAAACGTATTAGCATTCAGAGTAGTATGACTGCAACACATAACACGTGGTTTAGTTATGATCCCGTTTTTTATTTATCACTTTGATTAAGATTAAGATCAGCATTGTCTTGTTAACGATGCACAGTGAAAATCGCCACTTCTCTTAAACTTTACATTATGGACGGTCCACTTTGGACCGTGCTATTTTATAGTGCAACATTACCGCACACAACATTGTCACGTCATGTGCGGTGTCCACTTATGCTTAATTCAACTTTGAGTCTAGGTTATACGTGTAAAGGAACCTCACAAAAATGTTACATCATAAACAGAGGAGTATTGGAACGCCGAAGTGGAGCAAACGTTCTCCTGAAAACGTTCTCCGGTAAAGGTTCGAACTGAAAGCGTTAACTATTACGCAAACTCATTCAAACGCCATACATTGTCGTGATGGTTAAGACCACCAACTGCGACAACCACTGTCACAAATACAGGATTGTCATCATACCGGCAAAAACTGTTGTAAAACATCTCTTTCAAACAGTCATCGTTTCAAAAGACCAACCCTAGTCGAAATAAGTGAAAAATTGCTAATGAGACACACATGCTCCAATTAGCATTATTTATAATTTTGTGGGATGCATCTTTTATACAGTGTAAATGCAAATGACATTTTCAAAAAGCATCTTTATTTAAACATACATATCGTATTTAGAATACAGGTGTTTAGAGGATTTCGTTCAAAAACTGGCGAAGTGCTAAACATACCTGAGGTAGAGAATGTGACATCGTAAGACACCTAATCTGGAGACACTCAATATCACAGCTTTTTTTTTTAAAGGTTTGAGACAATTTGATTGTGATCTAGAATATACATGTAAGAATATCAACAAAGCCCAACTTTGATGTGTCAGATATAATATACATCAAATGCATAAACTGTGTATTTGGTGCTGAACTTCCTGAGGCGCTGTTTAACCTAGACTGACCTCCCAACCAGAGGGAGAACACTAAATACGCGCTGGCGTGACTTGTCAAATTTTCGTGTTGTGCCATCTTACAAGATCCCAATATCGTGTTTCAGTACAGCTAGTCAACGTATTTCTCAGCTAGGAACAACACCGATTAAATGTTAACATAATGCGTGGTTAATTGGAATATAATTAATATTTTCGGAATAAGTTGTGAGGGAAAGGAATGTGTGGATTTCCTATTTTTCTAAATCAAACAATTGTATTAAATGATAGACAAATTATATACAATTCGGTCCCTCACAATCAGGAAAATGATAGAGTGAAGTTTGTTTATCTCATGCAACCAGTTATTCTGAAACGTAAAATGGAAAAGAACGCCACACTGTCAAACAACGAGAACAGAATCGAAAACTTAAAGCCTCTGCTAAAAAGACAAAAGCAGATAATGAGGAGACACCAAAATAATAGGGAGACAGGTTATCCCCCATTACAAACCGGAATGGTAAGCTTTTCCTACATCACACTGGCCGCCCATCAAACTGGGATCGAAGTAGGATACCAATGATAAAAGACAACAGGACAACAGGAACAAGTATATAATTATGTATTAGTATTGTAAGTCATTGAAGTCATCATAGAAAACATAATATTTTGCAAAGTTTAGTGTCTTAGGATAACAGTGTAATTTTCTTACCGGGGAGTGGGGTGGCTTTGCAATAGATTGTGCAATACATAAAAGCTTTAAACGCTCCAGTGTCTTCATCCTGAGAGCAAAATGCCTTAAGTCATGGTATTTGGACGGAGGATTGCTGGCAACGAGTACAGGACAATACATGTTTATACCTTAGTCGGTTTCAAATCTGAAATTAAAATTCACAACAAATAGATACATCAAAAAATATATTTGAAAATGATAAGTAAATCCCATATTTGAGACGTCAAATATAGTGACTCCCTGCTGAAATGGTGTTTGCTTTTGTGCCCTCTATTTGGGGACACGAAAGCGACCACAATAAATCTGCTGCATCCATATTAAATATTTGGGATCTTTATATATCTCACTACTTCCAACGTCCATTTATTTCCTAGCGGCCTGCTTGGCAACATCTCATTTTTGGCTTTAATGTTGAACGTTCGCACAGGTGATGAAGGCAATGAGTTCTGTTCCCAGGTCGGGACATACCAAAGTCCTTAAAAATGGTAGTTGTTATTACCTTGAATCACGTTCAGCTTTGCGGGGAATTGCAACATATGACCGGGCGGAATGCTGTACTTAGTGACTTCAGCAAACTATTTCAGTGATATAGCACTAGAAAGTCGGCACTAGACCCGTGCTATCACAAGGAGGCAAATACACCAACATACACTTTCTCCGGCACACATACACACATGCATGCATACACAACAATCGTGGATACACGTCTTTAAATGACTTTAGCTGTTGAAATCCATCTTAACGACTACTTGTATGGTTGCCATCATGATGTCACTGAAAGGCCGTCTATTTCTGTATAGAAATGTATGATAGGTAGGTTGATACGTTTGTATTTTGCTATTTGGTGTACCTTGTTGACTTGTCTTAAAAATAAGTTGTTCACTGTAAACTTGGCAACTAAGGAGTCTGTATCGCTGCTATCAACGAGGTTTAAAGCGACACATACATATAATGCATGTATGTGGGAACGTTATGTTAAAAGGCTTTATGTCTAATAAGTGCATAACCAACAATTCAAAACAGCACACAATATATGAATCGAACCAGCATTGCTGGATACTAAACTTTAGCTGGTGTAGTTCTGCATATCGAGCTTGCCTCTGGACACAGTTTAAACAATAATTTATTATTACAGCTGATATAATTACAATTCATAGTAAAACTGTACTGAGTAATGCGATAGTGGCGACAAGACTATATTCCTCTCCCAAGACGTTACCCTATAAATAGATCTAATCCCACACAAAACGAAACGCAAATAAGCCTTTGTCATACACGTTTTGAACCTGCAATTGACCTAATTCTTTGGTGCAATTTGATCCTATCATAAATCACAAAAACATATCGCTATACAAAAGGTGTTCGACAAGGCGTTGTTGTCCTTTAAAGTTTATTGCACAAAGACAGCACAAGCCGTCAGGACGAATCTAAATCTATGCTAAGTGATATACACCTGTAACAGGTATATAACAGGTATGCATGTTGGTTCAAAGTATTCACCTTCAGATCAAGTTGTACAATATGTGTCAAGCTGTATTAGCAATTGCGGATCAAAAACAATGTTCTTATTTCTGGAAGGTCCCAAATGGTGATTGTCAAAGAAAAATATGAAGGCTTGGAGATTTCCGACGCCAAAAAATCATCTGTATACACACAATATACAGTTATATGGAGTTATCTCCCTTAATGATGCTATAATAAATTCATGAATTCATGCACAATTTTATACTTTTCAAATGTGTCATCAGCAAACTAGCTAACTATCTATTACCGTTTGCTGTTCCGCTTAGTGCGTAGCATTTCTGTACTACATGTACTTGTATAGCATTTTCGAAGCATTTGTGTCTATGTAGCGTTTGTGTCTAAGGTGGAACAACGAACGTGTACGGGTTTGTTGTACATCGTATAAAACAAATCATCAACGACGAAATTTGACTATTTTCTCAATGTGAAACCATCACAAATGGAGATATATTTTGCCGTAAAGTAGCATATGTCTTTAATGATACATTTGGCAGTGATGATTTTGATTCCAGGAATAAATATGTTTCGAGTTTATGAATACTTTAATAATTTTCAAAAGATTAGGGGTGAAATAAACTCCTATTGGGAATAATAAAAGCGTTGGCCACCTATCAGATTTTTACAATAGGATGGATACAAGGCTGTAATTGTACAAAAGGGTTAAATAAGAAATCGTTAGTTTGGAAATCCGTCAATCTGATTAAAATACAGCTCCTCATTATACTATCGTTCTACGACAGAAGAGAGGAACTGTATTGTAATCAGATTGGGAATTCATCTGAAAGCAAATAGGACCTAACTGACAAACTCTACTCCAGTTTCAAGTACTGTATTCTGCTTTGCCACTCGTCATTATGAGATAAAACGCAAACTATGTACAGTGCAGGCATAAACAGCCAGCATACATCAACACATACATACACATAAACACATACATACACATAAACACATACATATACATAAACACATACATATACATAAACACATGCATATACATAAAAACATACATAAACACATACATATACATAAACACATGCATATACATAAACACATACATATGCATAAACACATACATATACATAAACACATCCATGGACATAAACACATACATATACATAAACACATACATATACATAAACACATGCATGGACATAAACACATACATGGACATAAACACATACATGGACCTAAACACATACATGGACATAAACACATACATGGACATAAACACTTACATGGACATAAACACATACATGGACATAAACACATACATGGACATAAACACATACATGGACATAAACACATACATGGACATAAACACATACATGGACATAAACACATACATGGACATAAACACATACATGGACATAAACACATACATGGACATAAACACATACATGGACATAAACACATACATGGACATAAACACATACATGGACATAAACACATACATGGACATAAACACATACATGGACATAAACACATACATGGACATAAACACATACATGGACATAAACACATACATGGACATAAACACATACATGGACATAAACACATACATGGACATAAACACATACATGGACATAAACACATACATGGACATAAACACATACATGGACATAAACACATACATGGACATAAACACATACATGGACATAAACACATACATGGACATAAACACATACATGGACATAAACACATACATGGACATAAACACATACATGGACATAAACACATACATGGACATAAACACATACATGGACATAAACACATACATGGACATAAACACATACATGGACATAAACACATACATGGACATAAACACATACATGGACATAAACACATACATGGACATAAACACATACATGGACATAAACACATACATGGACATAAACACATACATGGACATAAACACATACATGGACATAAACACATACATGGACATAAACACATACATGGACATAAACACATACATGGACATAAACACATACATGGACATAAACACATACATGGACATAAACACATACATGGACATAAACACATACATGGACATAAACACATACATGGACATAAACACATACATGGACATAAACACATACATGGACATAAACACATACATGGACATAAACACATACATGGACATAAACACATACATGGACATAAACACATACATGGACATAAACACATACATGGACATAAACACATACATGGACATAAACACATACATGGACATAAACACATACATGGACATAAACACATACATGGACATAAACACATACATGGACATAAACACATACATGGACATAAACACATACATGGACATAAACACATACATGGACATAAACACATACATGGACATAAACACATACATGGACATAAACACATACATGGACATAAACACATACATGGACATAAACACATACATGGACATAAACACATACATGGACATAAACACATACATGGACATAAACACATACATGGACATAAACACATACATGGACATAAACACATACATGGACATAAACACATACATGGACATAAACACATACATGGACATAAACACATACATGGACATAAACACATACATGGACATAAACACATACATGGACATAAACACATACATGGACATAAACACATACATGGACATAAACACATACATGGACATAAACACATACATGGACATAAACACATACATGGACATAAACACATACATGGACATAAACACATACATGGACATAAACACATACATGGACATAAACACATACATGGACATAAACACATACATGGACATAAACACATACATGGACATAAACACATACATGGACATAAACACATACATGGACATAAACACATACATGGACATAAACACATACATGGACATAAACACATACATGGACATAAACACATACATGGACATAAACACATACATGGACATAAACACATACATATACATAAACACATACATGGACATGAAAACATACATAAACACATACAAGGACATAAACACCTACATGGACATACACACATACATGGACATAAACACATACATATACATAAACACATACATGGACATAAACACATACATGGACATAAACACATACATATACATAAACACATACAGCAAAAAGATATAGTTTTTAATGTATTTCTTTCTCAAATTCGCAACAACAGCAAAATCGTATTCATCTCCCTTATTTTCTAATTGACAAAGTACAAAACCTGTCAGTGAACCCGTTTTAATTTTAAGATGATTCGATGATAGAAGATGTCTTGTCATTTTCTTCGAAATTTTCATAGCTAATAGCTTTACATTAGTGCTGTAAAGCATATTTTTAGGTATCTTCTGATTGACATTTTCTATTCCGTTCACAATAAATAAAAAAAATCAACAATTTTCTTCTTCACAATTTCATAAACGTAATGATTACTCCTTACGCTTCCCACACATACTGTTCCTTCACCTTATCTTTCAATTTTTCTCTGACATTTATCAGTCATTTGTCTTCATTTTCTATTTTATTCATGAAAAAAACTGAAAGATATTAAGTTTTCGACTTTTTAAATTTTAACCAATAACTGAATATTCTAAATTTTCTTATAATAGCTAATGGAAATCGGCCATTACTGTGTAGTTTATTATAGACTCGGATGTGATGTTACGTACGCTGTGTAACCTTTTACAAAATTTCATATATATAATTTCTCAATATCAGGGAATTTGAAAAAGCCTCGTACCTCTGAACCGTAACTTTATATGCTGTTTGTATACATATTCGATACAGATAACTGAGTTGTAACATTAAAAAAGCAAAGTCCGCTTTTCTACCCTGCTCAACAGTGTTTTGCTGTATTTTTAAAAAAGGTTTCCATTTTGTTAGGAAACCCCTGTCTCTCAACCTTGCGCTATACAGGGAGGTCCCGTTTGCTCATCTCGAGGTCCCGTTTGCTCATCTCGAGTTATATTTGATAATTATCCATATACATATTTCATGGAATTATCCTAGTATCTCTTATATGCTGGCAGTTTACTGATCTCAGTGATTTTGAAATGCATTTACATTATCTATTTATCTATCTTATAAAGACTTCTCGCCGGTGTTATATAATAATGTCGTACAGGACCACACGGAACGCAACTACTAACGCAAATGATCGGGGTGAGGAAAGATACTCACAATATAAAAATATAAAAAGGGTAAAATTTAAAAATATAAAATATATTCCCAAGTTTGCACTGGGGTCAATTTTGGTAAGTTCCATTTATAAGTAAAGACATCGAAATTAATGTAATAATATTTATAAATCATTTAAATTGTAAACATATTTTATGCGCTACTCAAATCATGCCTATGAGTCTAATTAATCAAGTTTGACCCTGAGATGATAAAACATGTCAATTGAATACGCAATAAAGAAATATCACAAAGTCAATTAAGCTGGTTTAAAGTGTAATTAGTTTTCGGTAATGCATAAATTTGTGAACATATAAATGTGTCTTTCTATGCATAATATGCATGTAAAATGTGCATGTGTTGTCAACATAGAGCCTGGGTGTCGTTACCAATAGTGTAATAGCGACATGAATGCCCGTGTCCCCGCTAATGAGGAATCGGCAGATTGTCACATTACCTGTCGAGGACCGTACATCATATACCTGTCTTTTATTGTTTATGTCATACCTGTAAGCGAGGTATATGCGGTATTTAACGAATCGTGTGGTAAATATGTATATATGATGTAGATTGCGCCGTCACGTACAGTGATAGACAGTTATTACAGGTAAATGTGTGTACAACAACAGGTATGACAAGCGCAGGTCAGTTAGTATCAATCACATTAATATTATGCGGGTTTATGGGGGTGGGGGAGTGCGTGCACATCCCTGTAAAATAGGACAGTCACTTAAAGTTATCTGATGTAGTATGTATTTGTAGGTCATTTCCTTCGGAACTAATCTTATATCATCCTTTTCCACCATCTAGCTATAAATTGGAGAAGGTGCAAATGAAAAATTGCACTTTTAGATCATTTACACTTCGAAAAGGCAACCACAACCTGCGAATTGACTTCAACGGTCTCATTTTCTTACTTTTTTTATTTCGTAAGTGAAGTATACAATGTATATCTGACAGAGTGTGAATTCAGCAAGTATTTTCTCAAATTTGCCAGAACACTCCTTATATGATACAAATACTTAAGTGTTCGAAAACTGGTACTGAACTAAAGCCTCTAAGAATAAGCCTACGACGTCAACATTATAGAGTACAATGAAAATTACATAAAGGTTCCTTTCGTGGTGATAGAGAGAAAAATTGTGATAAATCTCAATGGCATTCCAAATTTATTTATTTTTTTGCCCAAACGAGTCGACGAGAAGTCATATGTTTGGTGAAAGTGTTCACAATCTCAAAATAGTTGAGAACCCGAAATTCATTGAAATCATATACGCTCAAGATAAAATCTGCATTTTTCACTGCAACAATTTCTGCTATGAGTCTTAATTTCTACAAGAAAAACTTTACTCCTGATACATCGATTATATTTATTTCCCTCATAAAACTAAAGAAACATTTTTTCTGTCTATTCGTTTTAACATGTTAGACACAGACATACGATGTACAGATAACCTATGAATGTGTTACAGAAATGTAGAAAAAACAAACAACCAAGTACAAATGTACCATCTCACCCTACACCGTACCAGTCACAGACATCTGTAATCATCCAAGTGTTTCTAACCCTGCGTCAGTAGGGTAGGGTGATACTCGGAGTAGCTGTTATCATTACTTTATACACAAAACGCTGATCAAAGCAACACATCCTCACAGCGGTTTTCTCAACAACAAAAGTTAATATATATGTTGTACGCGTGCATACACGTGTTATGTGTGTTTGTTTTGCTTATTATGTTCCGCGTGATTATACAAGCTTGTGACGAACTTGACATTCTCGGTATATAATTAGTTACGTCGATTGTTTGTTCCATGTGGCGACTTCCATTATATTATTGAATATAAGGTTTGGAGAAATTCTAATTCCATATCTCTAACGTATGGTACAAATGTATTCGAATATCGCAATTGCAATGTAAGTGTCATACGTTTTTAAGTTATATAGTTGCAAATGACATACCAGAAATACAACCTGACACTTCCAATTTATTTACTTTTGTTGTATTTTTCTTCATACGATATTTTCCCGTACGTATCTAAAAAAGACCTATTTGTAGTTATCATTTCTTCAATGTGGTGTCTGCAAGTACTGCAGCTACGTAAACGTTACAATATACGGCTGACCATGGTATGTATATATATACAAGTAAACATATCTTTACGCGCGCGCACACACGTCATTACTTGTTTTAGTTCTTATACTGTATTTTTCATAAAATATCACAATTACGAGATCATACAATCGAAGATGTCATTTTCTAAAGTTGACTGGACACGGACAGTTCTCGCTCAAACATCGGAGCCTTCGTCCGTTCACGGAAGAAGAAGAACATACATTACATGTTGAGTTTGTAGTAGAAATGGTGTATGGGAACCTAGATGCCTCCATATATCTTATTTCAAGCATTCTGGGTTTATGTGATGCTTAACCATTTACAACAATAATATTTGCATTCTTTATAAGTGGACGTTCAAACGTTTGGCACTCGACATTTGGTAGTTCTATTAAAAACCGTTAGGCTGGCGCCTGGTAGCGCAAACTGGTCTGATTGTGCCTGAACACCATTCACAAGCAATTTTTCTCAGCAATCAATCATTGCTGGACAAGACTTTAAAAGAGTCAAAACGAATTGACGCCATGTTCTAGCCCCACATGGGTGTAACTAAAGCCGGCCAATATGATACCAGTCGCTTTTGTTCTCCTCAATGGTTCCACTAATTTTCCTCTATGTAATTTGGTGCCGATTCGGTGCCCGCTAATGGAGATGGAGTGTGGCGATGACTTCGTCACAAGCCGGCAAGATTCGCAGGATGGCGGGAAGGATAATAGGGTTCTAATACAATTACTCGATCATGTTATCCTCTGATAATTTGCAAATCCAAATGAGCCCTGTCATAAATTCTCTATTATTTCTGGCGGTTAGACGTGCGAAACGAACATGTCCTAACAAACGGAAGTGTGTCATGGCTGTGTAAAACAATGTGGTACACCGGCCTACACATTCCGGATAAAAAATACAGTAGTACTTCTAATGTAAAATAATATAATTCCCTTGATTGAATCGTATGGAAATAGCTGATAATAATGTTACATTTATAAAAACAATACCTTTGAAAACCATATATTGGTTCTATATTATTTGGAGCTACATTTTGTAAGTATAAGGATTTAGGTCTAAGAAATTAAATCATCAATGAACTATCTTCAATTTAAATCAAGACGGATAGAATATATAACATGGGTTTGTTTACATTTTCATCATCCTGTGTTGACATCTGATTTCATACAAATTCGAAAATTTGAACCAGGAAAGGAAATCAAGGAGTCGCAAGCGTGAGAAGTCAATTGATAAGTTGGAAAAACTTACCGACTAATCCCTTTGTCAATATGTTTTCAATAAAATATGTTTAAACTAAAGTTTCGCAATTTTGGATTTACTCGACTATTTTATCAGTACCGAAGGAAACTTGGAGTAAACAGACAAATACGTCACCCTTAAATTAAACGTGTCATATAGGAAATATATATGATATGATTGACAGTTTATGCAGGTTTCCGTATTACACAGGTACATGTAACATTGGAATGCATACAACGGTTCTAGTTTAAGGTTTCTTTATTTTTCTATTAAAACAGGTATAATTTACAAAGGACTCGATATACATGTAGTAGATGAACAGTTGTATCATCGTGTAGATTTCGAAAATACAGAGTTCAAACAAGTTACACAGATCTTTTCTATTAAAAATCGTATTTCGATTTGATGATAAAATCTCTGATCTCTCAGGCATATTTTTCGGAACAAAGTAAAAATCGGTTTTGACGAAAGAGTTGCTATCATATATACATAGAAAATCGTCGGGATCGTAAAAAGTCCAGATGAACCGAGCCAGTCGAGATATCCCTGTAAACAAAATAACATAGGACCGATAATGGGCTTCGAGATAAGAGAGATCGTCGAGATTTCCGCGTTCAATTATAACTGGCTATACTATAACTAACGATATTTAAATTCGAATAACAAGTATAACCGAATATCGAGCTCAATCTATCGAACCCCGACTGTATTCATCATATGTGTATTGAACATTGATGAATGAACGTCGAGATAGGGGCATATGCGTTATACAAATGTAGATGTCGAATTTCATCGACCTTTCAGTATCATTTTGCAACTCAGATATGTCGGTTTTTTAAGTATGCATTACATGAAGTCTATTATTGGATATTTGGGAACTTTGTTTTTTCGTGATATTTGAATACCTTATCCAATCGACTTCGAGATATTTTATGTTAGAGCATTGTCCAAAATATCGATACTTTTCCTAAAGGATCTTTCCAGAAACTCTCTTGTTAACACGTACATGTATTTAATGACATGTGGCGTTCAATATCGTCAGTGTACAATGAAAAACTGTCTTTTGTTCAAAATCGTGCGATAATTATGGGAACATAAGAAAGATCACTGGGACCTGGTTGTTAAAAAGTTTGTATTTTAAGACATCGATATGTTATAACACTTCCTACACATCAGAACAAGTCTCGAAAATGCATACCGAGTCTTAAATATGTTACCCCCTCTGTTTGAGATGCATGACCTGGGATTGGAGTATATAAATAATTTGACATATCAATAACATCCAAATCTTTGAATAAGACGAGATTTCTATGTACAGCTTTCGGTTGGCCACACGTAGGCTCACGAGCCATAAATCTACAAGAAAGCCTTAGGGATTTATCTCTCGTAACAGGCACGAGTGCTAGGCGACATGTACATACACACACATGTCTCTTTCAATTAGCATATGCATACACATATATGTCTATATCTATTTAGTAAACCCTACAGGCATATCCTTAATTATTCATTCAAAGAGTTGACTTGGAAATAAACATATTTTTTTTATCGTGGAGACGAAAGGTGTTAAAAACGCTATATCGAAAAATAGCATATTTATACATAAAAGCATGACCCGGTTTACATGGTACAAAGCTGCATGTTTATATATAAACTTTATTTATTTTACAACAATTATGAAACAAGTTATTTTAACTTATATTAATCACTTTTGTTGGCCCGGATGTTAGCGCGCGGGGGTCTTAATGTGGGAGGAAATTTGAGTACCCGGAGAAAACCCACGTGGTAGGGCAGGTGACCCCATACCTTTCCACGTCCGATTGGCGAATCGAACCCCGGCCACCTTAGGTGATAGGCAAGTGCTATATAGACTGCGTCACCCGTCCACCCCATATTTAACTGATTATTGAAAGAGTTGACTGAAAATATTGTTTTATTAATCGCCCAAACGACAGAGAAAAACATTAATTTGAAAACAAAATCAATAACTAGACATTTTTTATAAATATATTCAATTTACAAAGTTTTGAGATATACATATTGTTTTCTAAAACAGTTAAATGGATGATAAAAACAACATAGCGTAAACGATAGATTTCAATAAATGCTTCTTTTCCAAAAACCTTATAAAGAAATAATCATATCTTATCGCGGAGACCTTTAAAAAAAACACTTATGCAGTAGTGTACATATGTATGTCTATATCTGTTTCGTAAAGTGTATATCTTAATATTTTATTTCTCACTTAGATACACTATTGTGAGTGTTGTTGACGCCTAGATTTGTTTGTATAGAGAAGGTCAGAATAGAATTTGTATGTGTAACTGTTTATGGTGCATAATTACCATGAGCATAGTCATTTTCTCAGAGAAAAAAATCCTCCCCTGATTCCAATCAAGCTGTCATTTTGAAATATTGAATTTATCTTCTTGGTGCATCTATAAGATCCAAAATAGCTTTGTTTTAGAAATGGAATTTCTCAAACATTTAAAAATTAACAAAATAGCAATTTCCTACGGTATGCTGTACTGGAAAGTTAGTTTTCTACGGTATGCTGTACTGGAAAGTTAATTTCCTAAAACAATATGATATTTCTTCTACATAAAGTATATTCATACAAAGCGTTTATGTATCGAGGGTCCTTTTAGGGAGTTAGAACTTTTATTGTTCTGTTATTACTGTAACAGTGATCTAGCTGCAAGTCTCCAGTTGGCTTAGGGATAGATAATAGGCTTGTTGTATCACAGAGCATGTCTCAAAACACAACTAAGGAAGGAACCACTTCGGAGTCAGAGGCTGTTCTATGTGCTCTTGAACACTAGGGTAAAACAAAAACAAAACTGTCCCTATTGGTACAAAAGAGACCATTACCCTTTTTTGTCTTCATTTTCGGCGTTGTCCTCCTATTTCAATTTCTTTATTTCCAAATGCAACAGATAGCATATAGGAGTTACAATATACATGAACATACCAGTAAATATTACAATCCATTTATGTAAGATGGCTCCTGGGCAGCTCTGGTAAGCCTGCTGTCATAATAGTGTAGCAAGCAGGGGTGTCATGTAATATGACATATCGATGAGATAGCATTTCACACTAAACAAACAAATAAACAAACTGACCAGGCGTTGGATTTTGACCCTCGGAAGCTTAAGGAGAAGCAACATATCTGATTGATATTGTAATGTCTTATACATGTAATTAAAAAACGATATGATTAATTACCACGAGTTGGATATATTGTTTTTCACTAGAGAAGTTTAACTTATACTTAAGAATGAACTCGCGAGAAAAGGACATCGTTTAATCACCAAGAGTAACATATCCTGTTTCTCCCTACAGATGTTGATCAAGAACTAACTCGTGAAAAATTAACATTTTCAATAATCACAAGTTTGATATCCTATTTCTCACATCAAAAGTTACTCTTCAGAAAGTTTCACGAAAAGAAAATCTTAGCCACCACAAGTAGGTTATATTTTGACTCGCAACGTAGATTATACATGATACTTAACCTACGAGAGAAAAACCTTTTGTCAATTATCACGAGTTGGGTATTCTGTTCCTCCGTACATAGTTTAAACTTGAGAATTAACCCTCGCGAATAAACCAACTGCCTATCATAACGAATTGGATATCCTGTGTCATCCCAGATTATTTCTAAAAATGCTCCAATGAAGTCGATATAGATAAGAATTAATCAGCATATGTACAGAAACCAGGAGACCAGCCACCGATCATTATCGACACTAGGAACATATTTAAGATCACGCGTACATGTACGTACGTAAATAATTTACACTACTCTAACTACATTGTATGCATACATTTACAGGATTTGGTGATAACTGAAATCTACTTAATCTATAAGATTATAATCAAAATCGTTTGATCCAGTTTCTTATACAACGATGTGGAATAGAAAGACTTGGTCAGAGTGAATCTACGCTAGGCAACGTATACGGGTTTACAAATCAAACCTCCTTATATCGAAGCTCGTGATAAACTATGTATTCGAGATATCAGAGTTAGAATAAACCAGATTTTCGACATTTACATAATACTCTTCTATTAGGGGCATTATGGGAACTCTGAGGGTCGGAAAACTGTCACGAGACAGAAAAGACCCCGAGACAAACTTTTTTGATATCCAAGTTCAACGTAACAAAACTGCCACAGGATAATCAGAAGGCCAAGCAAAATAGGACGAAAGTGGCATATTGACACTTTCTAGAAAGTTTCGTTGTTTGTTTGTTTGGTAGAATACACATATTACGATGATAATTGTACCTATAGCTAGCGTTTCGATTTGTTGTAAAGGTGCAAACTGTATACATGTACGGGTATACCTGTGTGCTATAATTAGGTTAGGGCGTTAAGCTTCTTTCATCAAATTGAGTATCTGATATATATGTGAAATTAAAAATATAGATTAAAAACATATCAAACTAATGTAAACGAGCAAAAATGTACATTTTGATGTAGAATTGAACATACTTGCTATTTTCTTAGATGCCAATAACCATTCATATGCTAGCATATGCATTATATAGTAAAACATTAAATCATTCAAATTATAGATAATATATATATATATATGGGACATTATACATCAAACACCCATTTAACAAATTCCTGTATTTTGTATGATTTACATTTTACGTCGAGAATAAGAAGACAGAAATCGCTATAATCGTTGAAATGGTCTAGTTTGCACATTAGCGCTCCTATCCTCTCTCTCGATGCCCATTTGACTGATTTATTGGCTGTGTCTTCGATGTATCTTTGAGTGTGAACTGACGTATAATTTTGCGAGAAGAATTGCGTAAAAGTCATTAGATATATAGTATCAGGTTATCTGATGTGTTGCCTAATGAATATGCGAACATTAGACATTATTTGATTTAATCTTATAAAGGTTATAAAATAGACTTTTCACATAAATAAGTAAAATTGGTCTGCAATCTGTCCCTGGTTTAAATGAAAGATACAGTCTCGGAGCATGTATAGCTAGAATTCATGTTGGACTATAAATTTGAACGTATTTATTTGACGGTAACATCAGTGCTAAGTAATTAGATGCAGTTGGCAGATTTGAAATGGGACTTTTATTTATTTAATTTATTCATATATTTTCAAAAAAGTTTTCTACATCCAGCAGAGGTCTTATTTGAGTACAATGAGTTTTTGTAGTGCCTGACATGTATCTATATAAAAGAAGAGTTTACTTTTGATATATATATAAGATCTACAGCTATGTTTTGTATAGCTTTTATTATAGTTTCATTTTCTTGTGTGTTGTACAGTGAAAGTAATTTCACTGTCTTTAGATATGATACAGTGTTGAAGTCGATGTGTGGAAAGGCACACCAAAAAAGATTGGACAGTTTAAAATTATAAAAAACATAGTCCTTGTTGTATTTGTGTATGAAACGTTTCTAAAAACAAAATCACAATTCACTGTTATGCGTAGTATATTTGATAGAACTGTTATTCCAAAATGTTTATTTTGCTGAAAATTATTTCAAAAAATCATTCTTAATGGTACACGTTTACTAAAACAGGTACACAAGGCTCCAAAAACGTAGTAAATAAACTCGGAAGAGGCGGGGTCATTGATATCGATCTAGGATGGACGAAACCTGGTCAAGACAGGAATAGACTTCTTTAATCGTCTCAGTAAAATAGATAAGAAAAAGTGTCGATTTTTATGACAGTAAGTTAGCGTTCTTTCTTTTGTTACTATATCTAAGGGCTTTAACGGAGGATATTGTCACTTTCTAAATACCACTTTTAAGCGCCCTCTAATCAACGCTGGTTGGAATGTTGAAAATAACAGCCCAGGGACTCATTTTTTTAAATTATCTATCAGTTTGTTTGGTCCCTGGTGTGAGGGTATATAATGGCCTTTTACTTCGATCCTATACTTAGAATATATCTTTGGTATTTTAAATTTCAAATCTAACTTTATTAATGTTTTGACTTATTATCTCTTCGTTTTAAAACACAGTTCACATATTGTGTACAGTAGAGAGAGTCGTCAGTCCGGATGCCAAATATCCGTAGGGCGTGCTTTCCGAACTTTTATATCCTAAATTGTATATACATTTAAGAGATAATTCCTGCAACACTAAGTTAAATTAATCGTTATGCTGTGTTTATATCCGGTAACTGAATTGTCCATATAAACGAGACGTCGGATGTCAGTCAATTGGGATCAGTTTGACCTTCACATCCGTGTTTTTTTCTATGCCTTTAAAAGTTTTAAAGAGCTTTGACAAATATTTATTTGTTTTTTTACATTAGGAACCGTTTTATATATATTATGATTTCAATTTTAAATTGGAGACGTCTCCCTTTTTAAAAGTCTGACTCTGTTTTATCATAATTTCCACGCATAAAAGTCAAACATGCACAAATTATATTAAGTACACAATATGATGGAACAGTTATCATATTGAGAATGAAATTGATTAAAAATAGATAATTTTTTAAGATTGTTTAAAAAAAACCACTCGAATTCTAATTAATTATTTATTTACCTGGGATGAACGAAGAATCAGTATTCTGTTTTAACTTAACATATCCCTTTATCATTTTTACGTTTATTTCATGGATTTAATTCGAGAGATAATTTATAATTTCTAAAAGAGAAGTAAAGAAGATCCATCAGATTAGTCGCCAAGAACAAGTTGTTAGATATTGTTAATTTACAAACAAATCTATTTGGTAATATTTGTGATAATTGTTCATTAATTTCGATTAATCAAGTTTCGGTGATTTCTTTTATATAAAAAAACACTTTAAAAAATGTTTATAATTTAAAAATATAAAAACACACACATAAACAACAAAATATCGTATATGTCATTAAAAGATTTCGACTGACTAGTTACGTTTTGCGTGCAGGAGTTGAAAATATTTTTAAAAATGCAGTTTAATTTTAAATATCACCGAAGGTTTATCGCTTCTATCAGAGGGATAAATTCATCTCAAAATACACTTGACTATTTACAGCTCGCGGTCTGTGGCTTTTTCCCTAACGCAAGCAGAACATGATACATGTATGAAACATATTGTATTATAAACTTTGCTATATGCATTTTTTAAATGGATCTTTATAATAACGCTGCCCGTTTGTAAATGTATTTAATGGAAAAATATATATATCATTGTCACTGCTATGTAAGCTTAACATTATTCATAGAAAACATTCTTCTTTGATATTATTTAAAAACATGTATATGTAATATTTAGTATTTTTGAGAATTTCAGTATTTTCAATTGCTACATTTAAACATATTATGTAAGTATGCCTGTGTTAGTATCGGACTTAAACATATATAAACAATTTCAAATATGAAAACTGTAAAAGCACATGTTTGGTAAACAAATAAACGGTATTCATCTGACAAACCCAAGCATAAATATAACGAATTTGTAAATTCATAAATCATAAAACAAAAAAATGACACCAAAAAAACGAAAGCTTTCTGTTCTCCTGTTGGCACAGCGATATTCTACACCACTCGCGATCGGATTATTAAAATATAAGTGACTCTTCA
Source organism: Mizuhopecten yessoensis (assembly GCF_002113885.1). Taxonomy (NCBI): domain Eukaryota; kingdom Metazoa; phylum Mollusca; class Bivalvia; order Pectinida; family Pectinidae; genus Mizuhopecten; species Mizuhopecten yessoensis. The sequence goes on from NW_018407547.1 coordinate 92,936, forward strand.
TCAGCTCAAAACGATTCGGCTTACACAGCTAACGCGCGCGAACACAGGGGTTGGCCAACACAATACAAACATCGTTTACCAGACGAGGCAGGGTTTGTTAACTGTGTCAAGAAAAGAGCCTCTGCCGGCTTCTTGATAGACTGATGCTAATTCATGTTCCGCGTGGTTATGAAAGCCCAGTTATCTTTTAACATGATATTAATAATAATATGTGATCAATGTTTGTCAGTTAAAATGAGAATCAATTATTATTATTGTTTGTATTAATCAGTTATTTATATCTATAATGTTTATTTTTATTTTTAAATGATATTAGAAAATGTAGAAAATATTCAATATTTATTTACTTTAAAATGTCCTTTAGAGAAAGCTGACAAGTCTTTGTCTGGTGAACCTATTCTGGTCTCTTAGTGTGGGTTTACATGAAGCTGTGTATCACCAAACATCTTTGTATCGAAGCATAATTAATTTAATCGTTTAAAATGATACCCGCGATTGGTTTAGATGTCCAAAACATTTTGCTAATTTAATTACCTCTCATCTGGAGAGTCAACGTAGAGTAATTAGTGAACTGTGGCTGATGCATGACGGGACAGTTTGTTGATGGAAAAAGTCTGGCTGAGATTGGCTGATCAACGGATCACATTCCCCTCCCACTGTTGTGAGGGGCAAACACCTAACAAGACCATGATCATGTGTTAAAACGTCTTTACCCCAATCCTCGCAAGTCTCATGTCTTCGGAAACATCTTGATAATGAGGATTGCATATATTTAAAGGATTCTGTTTAATTTTTCTCGAATTTGTTTGCATATGTTTTTCATAATCGAGCCAAGATGGTGAACACATTTTTTAATTCTCGCTACTAAAAAGTGTTCAAGGAAATCTCATGGACGTTTGTTCAAGTATATCATATACGAGAATCTTTCATTCAATTTTTTCTACAAACATTCTCGTAACATTATTTGAAAGCAAATCATTGTTTTTGCCTCAGGTCATTCGCTGTACGCTCGGCAGACGACAGTTAGTAATCAGACGAAATATTCGCGCCTCACGTCGCTTGTGTACCTTAGGGGTGTTTTCAGTAGCGCGCAGACGACATATCCTTACAGTTATTTAACTGTCAGTCAATCAAGTGGCCCGGCCTCGTTTTGGGGTTTTGTTTTTGTTGTGGTGTGCTGGAAAGACTCTGGTGTTGTTAGACTTCTGGGTACTTAGATACATTGACAGGCCTCGGATACTATACAGCACATACTCGACTTACTACCCCGAGGAAAGTTAGAAAGAAAAATTATCAGAATTTCTTCAAGAAATAATATCTGTGGACGACTACAACATTGTGTGCACATGGATGTTTGTTTACTATCTCTAAATGTATAACTTTCCGAGGAAGAAATTTTGATTTGATTTTGACTTTCCTTTCACCTGTGAAAAAGTTTACTTAAAAAGCAGACCAAATGAAAATCATGTCAACATCCAGCGGGGTCAGTGATTCGGACGATAGCTGTAAAGACCAATACGAACCGATACGGAAACTTGCAATGGTGCAACTTCAGCCTCCTAGAAATCCAAACAAACCATTCACGTCATTTGCAATCAAGGATATTCTAGGATCTAGCAATAATAATAATAATAATGTGCAACATAGAAATTTACATTTTAATAATGCTATTAATTCGAGGATCGTACGACCATGGGATAACCGATCCAGTCCGGGTCGAGATTCAGAACTTTCATCGGATGCTGAAGAAGAAGAAATCAACGTCGACGACGATGATCAAATCCCAAGCATGAAAACAGTATCCCCTCTCGATGCTTTGATGGAAATGGCAAATAAAACATTTGAGGGATTAGAAACAGCTGATGCAGCAGGTAAGCTTTTTAATATGTAAAATTATTTGAAGATTATTTTAATTGTATATGACACTGGTGGGTAATTAATATAACAATTATTTGTTGGTATTTCTCTAAACAGTAAATCACTTCTCTTTTCTATTTATGCAATAGGTTTATAAAATTATATTTATTAATACTTTTTATAACAAAATAAAATATGTAATTACATAAACAGAATATACATTATATAACCTTTTACATAAATACTAGTTATAAATTAAATTTATTATCAAAATAAGTTCAATTTAGATTTCGTATTCAATTGTTAAAAAGCTCAGAATGAGTTTTTAGGCTTCAGTTTATCAACATAATCCGTTGGTTTACAATATAAACAATGTATTAATCTTATATCAGATAAAGCCTTCAACGTTTAATACATAATTTACCACAAAATATTACATATTCAATAAAATTGTTATTTAAAATCAGAGAATCATTATCAAACACATTTATACGAAATAATTCAATATCAAATGTCTAATAAAGTTGATAAATTATTGCATTTTTGCATCCATTTTATGGAATCAATTGTCTCGAAACGTTTCACAGAAGATTCAGATTTGATTCTAAAGAATAGCACTTAATAAGGTTGATAGAAAGTTAATTGATTGATTAGGTAATTAATTCCATGCTATTGCAGACTACACGAAAATTGTGTTGGTTAGACCGTGTTAAAACGACATAAGGCAGGAACAACAATACAGCGAGGAAATTATGGCTAAATTTGTCGTTTTAGAAGATGCATTTAAATATGATGTATGAAATAATTTTCGAAAATAAATATAATTCATTTTAAATCGTTTTGTGTAGCTCGCCATCGTAAATAGTCTTCTATTTACACTAATTTCAGCGCTCGTTATGAATCATCGTTCTGTAATATATTTAATATGACATATTCCTTAATTATTTCTAATTTATTTGGTCATATTCATTCAATTAGATACCATCAATTAACATTAAAATGATTACTGCGAAATGTTGTAGTTTATTGATGCATTCTAAAATAAATCATCATTATCAAAAATATGTCTATTTAACAGGTACATGTATCATTAAACGAAAATGTTCTCAAATTCTCAGTCCTAGTTGCATCTATTGAAAAATTAAAAAATTGAATCAATAAAAGAGTCACCGCAAGCATCAATAAAAATGTTCCTGAACGTAAATTCAGCGGTATTGTGCAATTTTCAAAAATATGAAATAAAATAATACATGATCTATAGATAAAACTACATTAGAGTGGTACCTTTGTTTTCTTTTGATGAACAAGATTTATAGACTAAAGATCAGTCTATGTTCTAGCTTTCATCTTTGGCCAGTGTGATCCACTAATTTGGAAGATCATAAAACTTCTAAAGTTCATCACAATGTAAACCTGGCAATAAAAATTCAGTAAACCATTAATTGCGCAATATTTTGGTACATAAAACACCTTTGCCGACAAAAGGGGTATTAACGATTTGTTGAAACTCTCAAAATGAAAGGGTGGCCACAGGTCCAACACATTAAAGGTAGTACGTTACAACGTTATGTCGCCACGGGCAGTCTATTTATTAGCTGACCACTTGACCATAATAAAGACACTTTCACTAACAAATATATCTCGGTCCTAATCGGTCTGTTGATTTATGGCCTGGCAATATAGAGGAACTGACCACTGAATGTCCGGACAGTTAAAAGACTTTCCGACAGCTACTGGCGATTTTGATTTTTAGTGTACTTGTGTTGTGGAAGTGGTGAAGATGTGTTAAATCTATCAGGAACAGCGGTCAGTTTACACCTATCGGATGGTCAATTTAGCCTTGTTACATCTTTACCCCTCGGCAGTAAATCTGACAAATTATCTCCAATACGTTCGCGGTCAAGACCTCGTTAGTCCACGTGCTAGGAGTCGTGCCCCAACATACGTGCAGTAGTTCCTTATCTAGTATTCGAAAGACAGTTTGTTAAATATGTTTTTGTGATTTTAACAAGTTCAATATCTTTCCCATTAGACAACAGTTACTAGCAAAAATGCATTTATTTATAAATAAAACATGTACATGATAAGTGCATATAGAAAGATTTAAATGCTCAGTGTTGTTTTCTTTATAAAATCAAACAAAATGATAATAATATAGTTTTCAAATAAAAAGTCTATAACTTTCAAAAATATCGTTCGATATTATTAAATATGCATTACAAAATAAATATATTATAGCGTCAATAACATACCTGCTATTTATACACACAAATATGCACTGAAAAACTATTCTTTAAATATAAGACAGCGAATTAATTTTGAAAACTGTTCAGAGATGGAAATTCTTTTCTTTTCTTTGTTCTTGTTTATTTTCCTCTGCATTTTGCATTGATTTATATATTTCCTCAAGTTCTCTTGCATGACAGTGATATCGATGTAATTGCTCATATTTGCACTTGTTGCTTAAGCAGGGTCTTGTGTCTGAACTACACAAGTATCTTAGCCGTCTCACCTCCCTCAGCCGTTATATTTTGCAGAAATACATCACTTTTATCCATTTATTATTTTTCATTTTTTCCTTGCTATGGAGTTTTAAGCAGGACAGACATGTCATAAATGTCTTTAGTTATTTTCGTTAAGAATTTTGATTTATACTTGGAGAAGTTATTAGTTAAATATTCCAAACAAATTGAAAAACGGATTTAATCCATGAATCAAGTATGTCGAATACCGAAAAATCTTCCTGATTTACGACGAAGTTGATTCCGCGTAAAGCATAGGAAAATCCTCACATCTTAATATTTTAGCAGATTTTACCAAGATAAGTTATATATAACTAGGTCTTGTTCTTGTATCAGAATAATTTAATTAAAAGTTGAAAGAAGTTTATGGATATTTATACCCAAACCGTCAGATCAAAGCAAAAAAGTAAACTATATGAACAAATAGAAGATTGACAGAACAACGGTGTTCCCCTCCGTTCCTATTTGAGATATGACCGTGGTTTGGGTTACCTTCCTCCTTACAAATAGATTTTCGAGTAAACCTGTTATTATTTACGGAATGATATTTTCGCGTCCGAAAGGTATAATTTACAAACAATTTTCTTCTTTTTATCTGCTAATTCAACACATCTTTTACCATAAACTAGGTTCGTTCCTTCACGTCGTTTTCCCTTAGCACTTCCACAGAGCTATATGTTTTCAGACGAACAGAAGGTGATACAATTACTGGTTGGGCTGTACATTACTGGCACTTTACCATACTTCCACGGCTTCGCTTGTTGGCGAAAACGGTTAATTTAAGACTTCAGTTTATAACGATGGTCAATTTAGGGGTGTTGTTGACCGATTATCTAATAATAAGTCACCTATAACCCACTATTGACATTCTGACACCACAAAAATCTGTCACTAGCCTAAGAGACTAGGCCATGTGTTCAGAAGCTTCATTTTAATGACAACACTCTTCAGAGAGTTGTTATATTTTACAGTGTACCATTGATCACACACATGTCGCTTATTAACCCGCATAGTTTGAAATATAGCACAGTAATCTTAGATTTCATCGTAACAATCCACATTTCAGTTATTAGTAAAATGAAAGATAAATTACTTTGAAATGTATCATTGGGATTAACATGTAATTGCAAAGTTGTATTTCATAATAACGTTGCATTCATCAGGTGAAGTCGTTACTAGTACGAGTAATGAGAAGCATACATAATCGATTAAATAATGATGTTTTCCATTTAAATAAAAGCTGTTTCCACAAAATCCACAGATGTAATGTGCATTTCCTGACACACTCGAGTGCGATAACCTGGCACTCTGTCCCCACCTTTAAATGTAGACGTACAATTAATTTTTGGTATACATTATTAGACTATAACAAATATTTTCTTCTTTACTTTACCGACTGTTTACCTAGGCGATCATATAAATACAACCGATAACTCTCGTTTTAAACTTACTGATTCTTTAGAGTTCTGTGAAATGTTTATTATTTATAATATAAAATATCACTTATACTTTTTTCTAGGTAATCAAAACGCGTAGAATGTTTCAACATATGTATTAGACGAAGAATAGTGTGTAGGACTAAATATTATTATATCAACTGTGTTTGAAATTGGGATTTTCTTATTCGAAATCCATGTATTCAGTTTAAATAATGTGCTTACATCAGTTAAAAGGAAACACCACAATGTTTCAATAAAAAAAATAGACTTTCAAACGTCCGTTGAGATGATTTATAGATGTAGGTGACATTTTTGAGTTGTGAGCTTTTCCTGACTGTGTTGGATATCAGAAGAAAAACGGTGAAAATTAATAACTATTAATCAATATACCTAATATCAGTTATATAATTAATTAACACTAAACTGCTTTCTTTGACATATTTTAATTATTGCTTTATATATATATATGAAGTAGATGACATAAATAGCTTTTCCGTGTGAAGACATTCTTTGAGAATTGTCCACGGTCATGTTATAACTTTTAGCAGAAAATTTATCATTCATCTGAAAACTAAATATTTTCTTCAAATCTGGCAAGAAAGCGACTTTTTTATAACCAGGTGAGAGTATTTGGTTTAGCACACTAAAATCCACCAATCCTCGTCCATAATGTTTTAAATTAAAACAATCCTGCTTGTCACTACTGTCACTGTGTATAGTTGATAAATCGACAAAGTATACCGATGGTGCGTGTTATATTTCTGATCTTCGTTGTATCATTTCACTTGCATTTAAAACAATTCTGTTATTAGAATAAAGATAAAATAGCGCCATCAGTTATCGCTTAATGTGATGGTGAAATATGATGAAACAGCTTGTGTTTCAACAAAATCAAACATAATCGAGATTGATTTATGCATATACATGTAGTGTTATTTGTTTATATAACGTTTGAAACCTAGACAAAAATCAATGAAATGTTTGGCTCACAGCAGTGGAATATTGGCAAACGAGGACGCTTTCCACCATATTCTGAATAGCTGTTATTCAACAAAAAGCATAGGGACCTGCTAACACACTCAGATGGATCACTAATGTATGTGTTAAAAGCAAACCAATGCTGTTTTATTTTGTTACAAATTGTATTGATATGATATATATTTCAGAATATATAACATCAAATATATGTGTAGACTAAATGCAACAAAATTCTGGCCAATACAAATTATCATCGCTAACGATTTATATATATATATTATAATTCATTAGAAAAAATGTTACCTTTTTGCATATTTAGCCACACAAATATATTTATTATTTCTTTTAAGTTGATATAAAAAGGTAAGACCTACCAATATGTATCTACGGAACGTCGAGATAAATATGATAAAACTAGTAAGCAACAAAATAATGTAAAATTGAAATATTGTATAAAGCTTATAAGAGCACGATGTAAATGTAATAATGATGTATACTTTGTGTTAGCTCCACACTGAAAGGTGTACAAGTACTATTCATAGTTTATACATTTAAATTTGAACATGTTATAATTAATTTTGAGCTTAATTCAAGTCACTACAATGTAAAAGTACACGTTTTAATTATTTGATTAATTTCATTCCATCCTTTAACTGACAAGCAAGGAAAACGGAAAAATATTATGCAATTATGAGGAAAACAGATTTGTAAATAGGTGGAAATTAAAGTATTAAAAGTGTATATATGGTGTGATAGATGACGGACACTATTATTTAATAAGAGTATTAATTTTCTATTTTTGTGACATTTGGTATTAATCATACATGTAGATGTTGTCAGATATAATAATACATAACGTTTAATATTTCTAAACACACCAGGCTACCGACATTGTCCATGTTTTTCTTGTTTATATTTATCGATTTCTCGTGGTGATGTTTGCTATCTGTATGTTAATTTCCCCCACCACACCTGAAGTATACAGGTAAACTAGATGAACATGACAGGTAATTTTTGTTTTCTGCTGAATACATTAATCACTTTTACAAGAAAAAAAATCATCGACTTATTTTACCTCATAAAACATGCACCTAGTTCATGTATGAAATGGAAAAAACAGATTGGAATATGACAGCTTCACCTTTGAATGCAGGTAAACACATCATTCTGTTTTTATCGCCTTTTACTTTGTTATATATGGGTCTTGCTGAATTACTCACTTTAATTACAAAGCAAAATGTATTATGACAAAAATGTCTTTGTTTACCTCTGAATTAGCTATTCAGCAAATTAGTGTTTTTTTCTCTTATAAATACTTTTCATTTTTCGGAAAGCATGCATCATATTAGTACAAGTACAAAGGAAAGTGCTCGTAAAACACACACCTTGTTTAAATGAATAGACGGAAATCAGTATGTCAGTTTCAAACCTGCTTAATGTTATCATTCTGTCAAATCAGTCTCACCCCTGGTGTCAGTGTCATCTGATCACATCGACCTGGAATGATACAAAAAAAATGTCATGTCGTAATTTATTCAATAGACTTGAAAGTGCACTTCAATAGGATAAAGTGTTCAGTCAATTTTGATGGAGAAAGAGCGGTTTATTTTTTTTCTTCATTTCAATACAAGGATTATAACACAATTAACTGCTGTATTCTTCTATGTTGGCGAAATTTTACACATTTTTTTAGATAATGTATAAGGTAAAACATTTTTCATAAATATAATTATCCTTCCCTAGTGAACTTTGCTGACACTTAAATTATCCAAACGAAATAAACCATAATATACATTGAGAAAAAATGTAAAATCTATGATATACTCTGATAGCAGAAACTATGTGGTATTTTATTTTGTCTGCAGGATTGCTAGATAATACATTACGTTCGTAATATTGTTTTTATTTAAGTGCTATAACGAACTATATACATATGAGTATCCATGAATTAGAGTAGAGGTTGAGATAGGGAAGGAAAGGTGAGATTTGGAGCATCAACTGAGGAACATGGGAATGGGGGAAGCGTAAAAGGAGCAGCAGCGCAATACTAAAGCAGAATATAAGTGGATGGAGAGGTATGAACTCGTATATACGGTATTCTCAATAGTTACAAATGGCATTCGTGTACTCGATGACGTAAAGCTGTCTTTTTAAGTGTTTGAAGATCCGATTAAGATGCACCGAACATACACACGCCGTCTACAATTGCATTCCCTTGGAGAAAGAAATGCTTTTTCCGAACATATATCATAACCTCAAAGACTTTCATTCCCATTCCTTTCTGGTAACAAGCTGAAAACATACAATGATCTATGGTTTGGAAGGGGAGGGGGTATTATCACCAACGGAATGCTTCATTTCCCTTAGATTAGATATCCCAATCGATTCGCCATCCCTACACACAAGTACTGCTAAAATATTGTTGCAAACGAATTCTAGTTCTGTGAACACGCTTTCAACCAAGGGTTTTCACGAAAATAAATAATTTCATCAATCAATTACACATTCTCCAATATTTTTATTAAATAGTTGTTTTTTCTTCTTGAATTCAACATAAGAACAAAAGTCTGTGTATGGAAATAAAGCTGACCATGCCGTTGTGCTTATACCAGAATACTTACAGCTGTAACTAGTAACTGCCTATTTAGGACAAAACTTGTGCTCAAGTTTGATTGAGCCGTCATCAACTCGTGAATTTATTTTGTATGTTAAACTACTTAGAACACAGACAAACCAGTGTTCCGGGAAATACATCTGGAACATAAAAATACATTTTCAACTGAAAAATATTCTCAAAGACTAAAGTTAAAGTTGAACATTTTCAAACATGGACACACATTATTTAATACAACGTTTGAGTCACAATTATGCTATTTTCTTAGTTGATGTTATTCTCTATATCTTAATGAATATTTACTTTGTAATGAAAAGAAACGACTAAAGTAGGCAAGTAAAATAAATTACCATCTCGGGATACACGGCTGTTCCGACACTTGCACTTGCTGTAGAAAGACATAAGTACATGTAACAGCATAGACGAGTGTACAAATCATCTAACCATTCAGAAACTTCTACATATTGTCCAAGTAACTGTGAGTGACTGAAATATATTAATTAGGAAAGATGCATATGCATGCCTGACAATCAATCCGCATGTGCTGAATACAACAGTTATCGGGGTTTTGTATAGCAGTGGTACGAAATGATAGAATGAGGCGCGTACAAGTTGTGCCAACAAAATCAAATTAAACTATTATGTTGTGTTTTAGCGCAGCTCGGTCTTAATGATCTTGTTTGTTCATAAATCAGGTGGACTAGCACTAAAACTGACGATGTGTTTCAAGTAAGAGGCGTTTTGCAAACGCAACGGTCGAATCTTTATAGCAAAACAGTCTAGAGAATTTAGAGGCTTGAATAGGTCAATGTGTTATGTAAAAAACACTTTTGCTTTGGTTCTGTCGATTAATACGTAGGATGTCGTAAAGGTTGCCACAATAACTTTTCACAAAGTAGGTATTTGTAGTTCTGGGATGAAAACTAAAACAAATGCTATTTATCAATGGTGACAATTTATTTCTCTCTATGTCATCTCAAACGCATTCTTTTTAATAGCTTATATGATAAAAGTATCCAACTTACAAGTAGATATGTAGGAGGCAAAGGGGATTCTCCATAAAGGGATAGGCGTCTACGTGTATTACACAGAAAAGCGTTTATTTCACATAAATGGACATAATTTTTGTCAGTTTCTGCGTAGATGATTTAAACAATTTCAAAAATCTTCTGTGTTATTGTTATTCTATAATGCTTCAGATTAAATAAATGCTAGGTGTTGAATACAAGACGAATTCCGTCTGGATGGCATTCGTCTTTTATCACAACTTTACACAGAGGAAAACAGAAAAAGCATTTGTAAGCATTTGTAAGACGATGCTTACAAATGCTTAGCAAAGACACTTTATGCTTAGATACCTCAGTGTAACAAAGAGACAATGATCTTGTTGAATATATGACAATGAGTAACGTTTTCAAGGATGTCTCACTGAAATCTTATGGGAATATTGCTCTAGTATACATCTTAGTAAAAAAACAACACAAACACGTGTCCTTTCAGCTTATGTTGATCAAATAATGGTTTTCCTGCACAGCGGATAGAAGGGCTTGTTTAGCACTCTGGAGTGTGATACGCGCCGACGCAGCAATCCTTTATGTGGTTATCATAAAATATAGAAACATCAGTCGGACCACAGGAATTCCGAATGGTATCTGACCATGTTTTATTCCTCTGGTGTCTCGTGATCTTCGACCTACCTGTAGTAATAGGTAGAATTTACGGTACTATATGACCTTTCAGGGTCATAGGTGAGAATTATAATTTCCGTGTATCAACAGAAGTTTGAATATGAAGGTTTTGATATGACATGTCAACTATGATTTTTGTTTGTGAATAACATATAGCTTCATTTTTCCCAGTCTTCGTTTGTTATAAGAACAAGGCGGAGATATCTGCTTCGACTTTGTAGCTGACAGTTATGTATGTGTCGCTCCATTTATTTTCTCATCAACATCACCATTATCTTGTTACCGACCAGAATATAAGTTCCCATCAACGTTAGCCGAAACGTTCCAATACGATTAAAACAATATCATGTATGATATTAATGAACCCCTATATTCCCTTTTCGACTCTTCATTCCTCATAAAGGCCGACGCGATTTTATAATCTGTAGGGGTAGCACGTTGGACTCATTTGACTAGACATTTACACGTCATGAGTCGAAGGAATCTATATCTACGTATAATCTATTCATGTCGTTTGGTGTAATCTAATCAAGCCCATTTGATGTAAATGTAAGCCAAAGAAAATTTATGGACGTGTTTACATTTCAATGCACACAGGGAAATTCGGATTAATATACAGATTTATGAGGTTTTTATGTTTTTCCTATAATAAAAAAAAAAACAGCACTAAATATGTGTGCAAAGTCATAATGTTCAGGAATATGATTTTAAATATATTTTATATAACAAAATTCATATTTTTTGTTAAATATTTGTGGTATTTGACTTGAAAAATCAAAATGTTTTATCAGTGTCTATACGTTAAATCAACAAGAAATACCCTGGAAACAAACTTTATGGATGTATAGATTGAAATCGAGATTCTGCGTGTCTAAAGTTACAAAGTGTGCATAAATTAGAGTTAATGTCGCCTCACCTGTTAAGTACCCTTATGTTTCCGTTCAAATCACCCTTCAAAGAAATAAAAACGAATATGCGAATGTCGACATTCCTCGTTTTATTGTGCTAGTTATGCTCCTTTTATTTACATTTTGTCGTAAAATTTGAAAAATCAGAAATTGTTTTACAGTTCATGTAGCATTAGACGTACCGAAACCCAATCACCTATGTCGCGAGAGCTCGTGCTAACCAAAAACATACATAAACTTGCAAAACGAGAGAGTAAATATCATATCTCTAAAACATAATTTTTTGTAGATGTGCGATATATTTTTTAATTCACTTATTGAAAGGACAGACACTATAAACTCATACTTGAAGGTCGTAAATGTCAACCGGATATGATTGTGATCTCAAAGTCCTTTCATATTGAGTTGTGACGTCACAATCAACAATGGCGGCCCTCGTTATGGAGGACTATACAGTTTCACTTGTTTTGTCCCGATATGGACCACCAGCATATAAAATATATTTTATGATCTATTAATAAGATCATAAACCGACAAATAGAGTGTATTTATTAACTTAAATATGGACCCTTCAATCAGACTGTCCAAACAGCGACACTTTGTCCTGTCGGTTGAATTGACATAAAATAAACAAACTGGAAAGGGGTAATGATGTATCGATCTGTAAATACCCCCAATCTAGTTAGTCGGTGTAGTGAATTAATCGTAGTGGACAACCAGAAAGTTGTATCATGTAATATGTATTAATTATTTATCAATAAACATTTGGATTTATATAATTTCGATAATTATTGAAATCAAAGAAAGAATTCAGAAATAAAAACCTACACGTCCTGTGAGCGAATATGATCACTGTAAAAAAATCTTTGGAAAACAAGACGAATTGTTTTCATAATTGAACTAATATGGTTTTAGCAGGATTTCTTGATAATCCATGCGACCTGTTGACAAACAAATTAACAAACCTTGGTTTTCGATCGAGAAGCTAAATTAACGCTGAAGAAATATTTACGTCATCATCATGACTTGTTTTTTTACCTTATTAAAGATTATAATGTGTTTTAATATAAGTTGATTATTCGTATATTTGTGAAACACCTACTTGAAGTTGACGTGAGATAAAATGACAGATCTCACATCCGATAGCGGTAACGCCTCTCCTTTCGGAACACATGGTATTGTCTCCGGTTGGTTGTAGACTTTAATAATGACATTGGCTATCGTTATGCTAAATCAATCCTTGATTTTCAAACGTTTGGATAGTTTATGAAAATGGAACATATAATATGCCAAATTCATGTCTCATATTACCAAAATCAAAAAATAGTATTTATGTGTGAATCCAGAATATCTTACCCTGAAGCCAAAATAGAAATAAGTCTTCTTTTAAACTATGATATGCAAAATAAACACCATTAAAACGCCATGTATCCTTTATGCTTTCTTAATGACGTTATGCGCTTTATTTTCACTGGCTATTTCTTTAAACTGCAATTTTCTTGTGTTGTATATCTCTTAAACAACTCTATGAGTATCATAATGGGGATATAATGAAGACAAAAGCTTGGATATTGCATTCACAGTATCATAAACTAAGAACAAAAACAAATTGGATTATGAGCATGAGTTTCATATACAGGTGTACATATGGTAAGGAAAATCAATATACCATATTTTGTTTCATTTCCATAAGAAACGTGTGATCAAACGTCATTAGTTTCGTTATAAAGACAATTTCGATATTTTTAAAGTACATATCTAGATTTGCACATATATACAACAAAATGAAATAAGATAAAAGAAATCCAGGTATGTCTTTCGTGTGACATGTCTTGTGATTATGTTCTACGCATGACTCGTTAGACCCTAGTAGGGAAGGAATTCGTGAGTCACATAAATGCAGTCCCCGGATGTTGAATTAAAACAAGTCTAAATATAATTTCTTATAGAAACCTGTAATTTTCTGAATTGAATCAAATTAGTAACGTGAACACCGAAATCTTCACGTCGTAACGTATAATAAAAGGTGTTGATTAAATTCGCATTTGTCATTTCTGACCAGATAGCTGATAACTATTGGTACATTAGAGAAAAATAATTCACCACAGATATACAAAAGATAGCAAGGCTATATAATACAGGTAATCTGCCCTTGAGATCAACGCTCTGAAATACTGACATATACTAAATACACAGAATGACCCAAAAAGTATCTATTTAAAACTCGGAAATTTAATATCACTATTGATTGTGTAAGCAATCCTACATATTGTTTGTATGTAGGAAACCAAATCTAGTAGACACCAGACGAAATATTTTGAGCTTAATTTAAAACGTCATGACTTGCTTACCATGTTACCAACAAAATAGAAGCATTCTCTTTGAAAATGAGGCATATAATCGTTTCAAATTAATTTTGAACGTATGCAACCACCAAGTCGAAATAAAAAAACATGTGACATTTCACATTTTCTTTTCAAGAAAAAATGACTAAGTGGTAATATCGCATTTTTACTGACGATTTAAAACCAAAATTAAATATGTATGATACTGTTAATCCAGGATTACTAATTCATTCTAGCATAAAAACCAGAGTGTACTAGGGTCTATACTAACACTTTCTGACATGTGCAATATGGATATACATTTACGTACTGAATCTATTTGGCTACTTATGTAACAATCGGTTACTGACAAAGCAATATCATAATTTTTTATTTTTTTTTATTTTTAATATTTCTTTCTTTTTCACAATCTTTAAAAATATGTTAGTTGCATATAGGTAAGTATTATGTTAAGGGATATGGCCTTTGGGATGACTATTAAGTGTATTTATAATCTGCATGCACGTGTAAATGTATCTCCAGAAAAATAATCATATTTTCTTTGATTCATTTCTAATAATATAAAACTACATGAAAGTGACTAGGTTAAACATAGGGGAATTGCTATCAAATATTTTTCGGTAGAAACATTTACTGAGCGAGCCCTCAAACAAAATTTTGTGATAAAGACCTACAAGAAAGTTCTTGATATAAATAAAAGTATATCATATTCCTAGAAAAACACATTTCTGTGATGTAGATCTACCAGTAACCTACGAGGTTTTTACGTTTTGGGAGTTGCTCTATGTTATAGACCCACGGGAAAGTTCTAACTTTAAAACCTTGGGGATTTTCAACGATAGGGTTTTTGGTGTTGTTGTTCCTTCAGCCGGTGTGTTTAAGTGATCATCGCACTGCGGAAAATTGCATCCCTCGGTATCTTTTGAAGTTGATACGAGTGTATGTTATTATGGTGTTGGTTTTTCATTTCTAGAGCGTTATTAGGCCTTCTTACTGACATTATACGATCCTCGTTCTAAATGTTGCTCAGCACTCGTTATACCAACAGACAAAGCCCATAGTGTATAGTATGTGTAAACACTATTTACGATATGGGCGATAAGTATATCCCTCAAAATAATATATGTAAAGCTGGGAAAATTGTAGTTTCGTATAACACACGATGCTTGTAGTATATAATTAGTTAATGGAAGAGCCATTTGATCGGAAATCCTGACAGATTCGAACGTAAAATGAAGGAATTACATTTCAGTGTGACATGCGTAAACTTATTACGATGAACAATTCCAACGCCTTCATTCTTTTTTGTCCAATATCAAATCGGTTGGGAAAAAAATCACATATCACTAACCAGAGATCCTCTTGATGCTAAGTGGATATCAAACCAACACCACTATATTTTGATGTGTTGATTACACACTCTTTCCGGTGTTTTATGCTTCAAAACACAGGTATATTATTTCATTTATAGTCAACATGCATAGGTCATAAACAGATATTTATCTACAAAACTATCAAAAATACATCACTCATACGTCTACAGATGTCATAAATATTTTTTGGTATTCATAGGTAGAGAAGCCAATACAAGAACATTGAAATAACTCAAGGGAAAGGTAGACACATGGAATACTATTCACAAAATCACTAATGCTGCAACCTACATCTGTAAATACAATGAACTATGTGCTCTAGGATGATATTTTGTCATCAGTGGATTAGATTCGGACTGACATACATTTTACGAAAAAAACTTATGTTCTTTAAATATCTGCCTTCTTCAAAAACTGTTTCCCTATGGTTGAACATAATTTCAGTGGGCTCACTTCCACACCAGGAGGACACTGGAGAGAGACTATTGACTTGGCTGTTTATTGTTATATGTATTCGATATGACAAAGCAAGCAAATCATCTTGTACGCTACTACCCTCGTTTCCACAAGCACAAATCTTAAAACCCATGGTAGGATGTGTATCGAATGTATGTAAATAATAAATGATGTTCCGAGAGAAGCCAATAGTTATACAATGAGTCGCGTTCGTATGGAAACACTGAGTGGTATCGAGGCACGTTGGTATAAAACACTTTAGAGCTCTCCTAATGAGAAAATGGCATTGGCTAATAGGAGTATACCATCAAGGTTTTTATAGCATTTCGATTGCTAATAAGCATTTCGTATCCATGTTGTGTAATTGTATACATAGCAAGTCTAGCGTCTTAGTCATCAACGACAGCAATGCCAAAGCAAAAATTTGAGTTTTTAATAAAATATACTTACATACTATTCACATGTAACTTACATAATACCACCATGACGGAAAAGTTGTATTGTATATAACATTAATTTGATAAATGTTTTTCGAATAATGCTGGAATAAAATACGGTGTATATTTTAGATAGCAAATATTAAATATTCAAGCTAATTTATTACTTACAACTATACAGCTCATCAGTTGTGCATATATATAGTGCAACATAAAGTAAACAATTTAACAACATCACCAATACACACCACTTCAAACATACGTTACTTTAATAAAATTTATGAAAAGCAAATGTTACATAGCACGCCTATTTTGTTACACAAATTACTAAAAATTAACATTCCAACAAGTAAGGCATGAATATTGTGTGTATACGTTTATTGAACGAATATTTTGTGCTCTACTAAATAAATATATTTTTGAATACCAATATGAATGGACAAAAAAACCCATGCTGAGATTAAAAATAGAATGATATATGAGTGTAAACAATTTGCGTTTGTGAATAACTTCAAAACTGTTGTACTGGTTTGCGAGTGCTAATATTTACTAAACGAACAAGAATGTCCTATTGAGTGTAAATATATTTTAGCGAAAATATTCAATACGCGGTCGACACTTTGCGAGAATTAACGCAAAATAGCAATGATTTTCAATAGAAGGTGTTCAACTTTCATTTCTTCTCATAAGTTACCTATTTATCTAGTTTTCGAGTCCTACGGTTTCCATTTTAACCAGTCAACTTTGTTAATCTACAAAAGAATTCAATAATTAAAATTACACATTCTGAGATTCAAAAATACTTTCAAAATCTGTATTGCTCTATTGCACACCGAGATTAACCAAGTCTGATAGTGTATTAAATTAATGTAAATTTCTCCACTTCTAAAACATCAGGATCTGTTTCAGATCTACACTCCATTGTGGAATAAAATCTGACTGATACACGTTTAAGAACACGAAAAAAACAATTTATGAGCTATGCCCTTTTGTTTTTAAAGCACAGAATGTCTCTCGGCTTTTTCCATTATAACCTCGCCAAGACCAATAAAAGACGAGAACGATTTTCTCACGAAAGCGAGTTTAAAAAACAACTGCCTCGTCCCCCGTTGAGACAACAAGATTTTGCCCATCAACTTTCGCCTAGTTCTTTTTGTGTTATAAATCTTAGTTGAAGAATAATTAGGAATGACCGCAAAACTATACAGTGTGAAAGGCGAGCTCTTCCGGCCCAGCAAGAGACTTGTAGAGGCAAATGTGTTCTGTCTGCAAAATAGTGACGAATGTCGCATACAGCTTCGGCCCGTGTCGAACATGCGATCCAACACGAATCAAGACAACCAATTTTCGCCCCAGCTCTAGTTAGTACACCCATTCATCCCGAGCAATTAGCGGCCGACCTCTTTGGCAGTCCGAGACAGCCAAGATGGCCAAAGATAAAAATGCTAAAGGCGAGAACCTGTTATTATCATCTTTCGTGTAGCTGTTTGTTGCTGCAACTGGAAATATCATTACAAAATTGAAACCCACTTGCGTGTAATATATTTCAAACTAATAGGCATTTGTTTCAAAATTTGGCGTGATGAGTTTGATTGTGAAGAGCTCATTAGCAAACGTCTCTAATTGTTCTCCGAGGAATAGAGTGGAGTCTTAATTTTCCTGAATGCACGAGATGATTTGCATACTGCTGGGCACGGGCACCATTGATTACCCAGATGATTGACGTCTGAGAGCACTGGGTGTCTATATCCCTCACCAGTTCTTACATAATTCACGGAGTCGCGATTTCAAACTCCAGTCAAATCTCTGTTGCTTTGGTGTTGTTATTTAGATTGCAATGCGATTACACCTCAAGTACATCGTTAGCCATCCAATGATGTTTTAATTATGCAAGATGGAATTTCTTTTAGATACAAGAATAAAGGAACAGGGGAGAGTTAATTTGACGTGGAATATCAAAAGCTCACTCACTGAATTCGCGCCTTATTGAACATTCTTCCATGAGCAAAAGTCCTGTCAACTCCAAGAGGGGAAGGGTATAATTACGTAGCAAAATTGTTATTACATCACTATTACCTTCATAAAATCATAATTAATAAGTGCATCGTTTTCACCCCTTCGAAATCATATTCTATGGTTAAAAGGGAATATAACAGCAGCATCATGCGTATTTTTTTCGATGAAAGGAGAACGAGTTGCTTATTTCCTTTAATAACAAGACAGACGGTAAGGGGGTGAGTCTCATCGAAAATAAATCAAAGATTTGGCTTCAGTGGCTGACATGCATGTTCATTACATTCTAATTCCGGTAGCAGTTCCGGATTTTATTACAACATTGAATGGTTTATGGATTTTTAACACTGTTTTCCATACATTATATCGATGTTCAACTCTGCTATTGAATTTGACATGTTAATAAAGATTGGGTGGGGTGAGGGTTGAAATGAGGGAGTGTGGAAGAGGCGTTTGCGTGTGTGTCAGGGAGGGGGGGGGGGGGGGGGGAATAACGTGACAATGCACAAAACATGCAACAATTTAAATGTGATGCAGAACGTACAGTGATCGATATTATTTCAACCACGCATCTGTTACCTAATAAAACACAGCGCTGCTCCGGAACAAAATACACGCATGTAAATTCAAAACGTTTAACAGAAATGAATATTCCAGGATGAAATCGATTTTATTTAATTATATATGCAGATATAGTTAAAAATATTGGAGACATATTTTTGGTGGTTTTTTTATCAGTTATCGATCCTTTATTTTATTATTAGTCATGGGCACTTAGTTTGTTGAAAAAACACAATGGTTATTGAAAAAAGTGTGCAGATTTCTGATAATGAATTGTTATAATGAACGGTATTGATCATGATATAGTCTTATAATCATAGTTATGTCAAGCCGCTTAAATAAACATATATCTAAAAAAAATATGTTAGTGCACATGCATCTGAAGGCACGTGCTCAGTAATTGGTAAATATTGTTGTTACGATTTCTAATTACTTGTATTTCAAATATCCTTAGTCTTGAAATATTATGATTAAATTGTAAAACTTACTTTTATATTAACGGTAAGTCTTTTCAAGGCACAGGGAAAGCGACAAAATGTTTGGTGACAGCAATATCCTTAAAATTAGGATAACGATTGAAACAACTTGTAATGTCAATTCTAGCGGGAGCTATTTCAAACTGAATGTCAATGAAATATTGCCATATAAGGGTGAATTCGGAGAAATCGTAGTTTTATGAACGATTTCGGTTGATAAATATCGTCTCAAGTTAATTGGATTTAAATGTTAGACCATGCTGTACCTCTGTTGTAATATTGAGTGTTTTGGAATGAACATGTCCCCTGGTGAAATTTTCGTCAATCAGTGATTTTTTCCTTGGAGGGAATTTAGCGGGTGATAACTCTGATTTAAACACTTAATGCCCATTACAAGGAAGTTTAATACCATTGTTATACATATATCTTCAAATAGAGTCTTGTTTAAAAGCGTTATTTGGATGCAATGCACTTTGTGAAGAAAGAACTTCCACGTTTATTGGAAAGTATTTTAAGTAGAAATACATCGTACTTATTTTTTTGGTGATTAATTAATCCGCTAACTGAAGGTAATACGTTTTTTTTCGAAATATGCAGAATAACAAAGTGGAATAGCATTCGTGATATATTTCTTAAAAAAGGGTGTTTATATCCGTAAAATATAAGCATATTGTAATTATTTGATTTTTGAATATAAAAATATATCAGTAAATGAAATTCACGTGCTGTTTTATGTTTCCGATGAATACTTCATACGAGCTTTGCATATGATCACGTGTTTGTTTGTTTTGTTTTTTTTCCTTATCTTAAAAATACTGTTCTATCTTATCTAATAATAATCATAAATCATATTGACACGTTTCTGTTCAAAAGGCGATTCAGAATGAGATCCGTATCTTTTGTTTGAAACATATTTTCTGTCAATCACAATACCATTCCTAATGGCTACTAAGTATGTTACTTATAGTCACTGGACATATTATTTGTCACTTATCAAAACAATAACCTAAGGTAGCCCGCGGGTAGCAGCAAGCTTACCACTGGACGCCTCCAGACTTTGATCAAAGTACGACAGCCGAACCGTAACGAACGGTCACTGAGGCGTTATCCTTAAAATTTATGACTTTTACAAGAGGTTGGTGGGTGGCGGTGTTCAGTAATACAATGTAGTCCGGAGTAGACGAGCTGGACAGCCAGCCTAAGGCTTGACGAATCAAAGTATGCGTCAAACATAACACGTTCGGTGTCTTATTTGAAAGGGTATTATGATAAAAAGACTATATACCTCCCCCTAAGGTAAAATGATGTCAGATTTTCAAATTTATTTATTCAGACAACAACAAATATTTTGTTTGATGTTTGATAAATAGTAAGAATTTTTAATATGAATTTATGACATTTTGACTTTTATTGAAATATAATGAAAACATGTTAAATCGTCATAATCATACTTTAGATGTGTCATTGTAAATCGCCTTCGTTTACACATCGTTATAACAACAAAACTTCAAACAGTTCCTAGGAAGAGATCAGTCGAGTTATCGCGACAGTCATCAGCATTTGCAGGACAATTAAACATTAGAAATATCGCACAAGAAAGAAAGTATTACGTAAAAATGTTTTTATCAAAATGAACAAAAATTTATAAAAATAATTTAACATGTTTATTTACTCTATGCTTTATATGTGACAATTCAGTTACCAATTTTTGACAGGAAAATAAAAACTAACAACGTAATAGAAAATAAAATAAAATCAAGAGATCACTTGTACAATAGTTATTTTTCTGTATCCAAGAACAATTAAAAATCGAACTGTTCATGATTACTTCTTAAGATTATTACTTTATTCGTTTTTTTATTTTGTTTAATTAGAACAGGAGAAGATGGTTTGTGAATTGAAGGGCATGTGTGTCTAAGGTGTGGGCTGTGTTGGAGTGGGAGTTGAGGAGGGGGTATTTTAATGACACGTTCTGTCCAATACAGGCTTATATTAAACCTATAATTTTGCTTTCTGTTTTTATGCTAGCATTTCTTTCTGTAATCATGTCGTAATTTTATTAAATGAATCGAAAATTGTCCACCTCCGCTCATATGTATCACGCACGTGCAATGGGTCTATTTCCTGGCGTCCTAATTAATCCTGATTTCGTTATTAGTATTTTCGAATGAATCGTACGCTAACATGATAAATGGTTGAGTTGCTGCGGGTCACAACCTTAAAAATAACTGTTTACATTACTTGTAGGCCTAGTCACACAATCCTTTTAGTTGGTAATTAAACCCCTGTGTGATGTCATAGCGATATCCCGATGGCTCTAGGGGAGATAAAAACACAGGAGTCAGATACACGTGCAAACGCTGCACATGAAGTTACCGATATTCAACGGGGAATATGTTTCGCTAACTGTAATTTTAATACACTTTGTAACTCAGTCTCACAAGGATATACCACATTCTCGTCCGGTGAAATGGGAAGCAGATTTATTTGACTTTAGTTAGAAACTAACGGGAACTACTCTTATCAAAATTATACATATCGCTTTTTTGATATCATTCATCAAATATGCAGTAATATCCATTTCAAATCCAAAATGAAATATAATTCATTATTGATAAGGACATTATGATTTAAAATCTTACAATTGTTTGTACCTGTACACATGTTTCAAATGCAGGTAAATACAGCTATAAAGTGTTAAAATTAAAACGTATCTCATTGATTTCAACAGTAGTTTAGAACACTTGTGGTTTCCAACGTTTTGGCTCCTAGCATCACCGATGAGTCTTAGAAGGACGAAACAGCCCTCGGGTTCAGTGAATCACTTTTTGGCATACTGCATTTACTGAGAAATGTTATAGGTCCAATCCCACGTATGCGTCTTACGTTCATCCATTATAAATCAGCCATGTACTTATAATAAACAAAAAAAACAGGCAGTAGATCAGATAAATAAAATGTGTAATTATAGTTTGAACATGTACGTAAATGTAGTAACTCTTTGCAAAATGCTTGGCATCGGTATAGAAGATAAATTTAGTGTATTGATTTATCGATTAATTGATTATTCCTCATTGTTCTCCACAAAACAATTGGCTCATGTACATGTATTAGGGAGCGATAACAAGTGTATATACAGTGTAAGTACCAGTGTAAAAACAGTATGTTTTCGTTGTGTCTGAAAAAATAAAATACAACTGTTTCTGAAAATTAATTGAATATTACGTTCAAAGAATAAGAAACTAAACATGGGATGTTTGTAATGTTTATGTAAGTGTCATCCTATCATAGTGTTCGATATGAAGTCAGCACTGTTGATATGGATTGGTATCGACACAAAATCAATCATCGGTCGATCTATTGGTCATGTGGTTAGGACTTCTGTTGATGGACGAGTTCGTGTCATTTTATATCCGAGCGGTAATGGTGACTTAACACCATAGCTAGGGCATGCGACAGGGCTGATCGATCGTAGCATGTCTATTAACGACTGTAATAACACCCTAGCAGAGAAAATAAATATCGCCTTCTCTCACTTTTTAATATGATACATCTCTGATCATTTTATAACTGTAGGACTTTATCATGTAGCAAAACTATTGCAGATATAATATTTATGCTTCAATGTTGATAAAAAAAATCTCATTTTATTTTATTTTTTCTCTATTGAGAATTTTATTGAAACACCTAACAACCCGATTAACAGAGAAAATTTCTCCTATATCCTTCTCATTTGTTTTACTATATACAATTTTCAAATTATTTTGTATTGATAGAATTATATGTAAACAGGTTACAGATGTAGTACATGTTGCTCGCTATTTATGATACATTTTGATACTTTCATTACATGCAGGTATATTATTTAAAAAAAATATATATGTTTATACATTCTTTCCCTTAATAGGAAAACATTTTGTGATTCTTTTATAAATAAGTTAGTAATACATAATCTTAAAAGCGGATCAGAAACGAGCGCTCCAAAAAAGTCCGTAATATTTAACATACATGAAGACCAATTCCACATGCATTGTAAAATATCTAGCAGATGAACACAACTCAAAGTTATGTCACAAGGTGTATCGTCCTACTCACCAGCCATTCAATAGTATATATATACATCTCTATTTTTCTAACTTAAGATTGTTCAAGTTTTTTCTGTAATTATACTATTTTCTCACTATAAAGTGTTAACAAAATCTGTAATAATTTATAGGTGAACTATTTTAAAAGACAAACCTTGAAAGTTCAAAAAAAAAGTTATTTAACACCTTAGAGAAATCAGGAAGATTGAGGGATGATACGCGATATTTCGATATCTTAGCCTATTATTAATCGGTTAATTGATGACCTTTCCACGAAGCAATTTGTTGTAATATGCTCGATTTAAAAAAAATCTCATTTTTGACGTATGGGATAGGTTGAATGGGAAGGTTTGTTACAAGCGTTTACTTTTTAATTTTATTTGATAGAGTAATCAGGTTTCATTTTTTATACAATAATTATTTTCCGCGGTATCGAAAACCACACAGTTCATGGTGTCAGGCCGTAAATATTTACCTAGAGGCAAGATCAAACTACCAGTGACTACCTACATCAGATATACCAGTATATACGTTTATTCATCGATAGCGATCTCAAGTTATAAGATACGGAATCCGGGATGAATCATGTCCGAAACCTAACCGGTAATTAGTATCAATCGTAAGGTGGCGCATCCCGTCATCCGCGTCGCATAGTTTTCGGCTCAAATCATTTACGAGGGGGGCTAGTCCGGAATCCGTCTTTGTTTTACAGGTTATGTAGTTCACGTGTTTACGTCACAAAGGGGTTGCTGGTGTACACCACCTGTGCATCTCGTTATTCATGTTTGTGCCTTTTTCATAGAAACTGTTTTGTACCCGGTATAGCCCAGACATTTTTCCAATTGTTGTTTTTCTATCTGCGGTGCTAAAATTCTCCATCGAAACACTCCAGATGGGGGTTGTTGAATTAATTTTTATTAGACAAACGCTTAAAACACAAATCTTAAACGGGTTTAATTCAACCAAAGTTGCTAACTATTGATGTCAGGAAGATATGAAAAAAATGTCACAATATTAATTTGGTTTTATACAGATCTTTATAATTGATAAGAGGATCTAAAGTGATAAGCAAATGGAATATGATGACCAAGTACATGTATCTCTTGTTTTGTTACCCGTTAATCGTCTTAAATTAGTGAGTTAATAATAAATGCATATACATAAATATAATAAATACACACGCATTTGTTTGGTTAATGTCTTTTCTTTATTTCTTTTAAAATATTACATTTTTTTTTAAAGTTTTCGCCTATTGAAATGCAAAAGTATCTGATTTATACAAACATTCTTCTACGATTTCAAAGTGTAGTGTACTATTAAAATTAAAATGTGAATCAAATATAGCAATACTTTACATATAAATGAACCTTACACTTTTTAATTATTTAATCTATGAATTATGTCAGTCAGCTCATCAAATTAAAAAAAAACTACTTCTCTAAGATACTTTATGATTATAAGGAACCACCTTTATATGTTAATGAGCTACTTTCTCCCCAACACCTGGCCACTTTCCGCATTGAATAAGGTAATAAATTCATCATAATCTAACACAAGACACTATCTCAAAATTGTGTTTAAAGGCTTATTAGATTGCCGTAACATTTAACATAGCTATGACCCGGCCGAATTGTAAATGTTCAAATATCATGACATTTTAAGTGAAATGTTTAGTGAAAATTTCACTGACAAAATGTATTCTCTCCGGACGTGTTAGAGCTACCATCACACTAATTAGTCGAATTAATAACTTGATGCTAGCACTTATCCATTTAAACGGCTCGTCACCTGTTGCCCCCGAACATGCGTACAGGGAGTTAAGTAGCCAAGTTCACAAACTGACCTTCGAACACATCCAATCTTTCATGTAGCAATGACATGCGGAATTCCTCTTGATTAACCGATCTGTCCACTTAGTATTCAAAAAATGAAGAATCATCAAGGAGATGTCGAGCTGACAGAGTAGTGATGGATTTATGTTGCTAAGATCGACAATAAACAAGATATCGATATTAATACAGACCGTTGACTGGTATACGGTAAATTTATGATAGCCAATACACAAATACCATATACGGATTTAATTGACATATAATGTGTGGTCGGCGTAGGCCTGCTTAATGGTGGGGAGGGGGACAGGAGAGGGATACAGTTGGATTATAAATACACTGCCTACCAGTCCCAGCTTTTTTTATAGAGAATTTTCCAGCTGCATTCTTCTACTAACTAATCTCCCTCTGAATCAGACATCCTAGTGATAAACATTCAAAATTTTCATTTTTTCCTTTACATACTCAAGATTCTAGAGACGGGGCCAGTCTAGGGTTACACTTCTGAATGTTAGAGAGGAAAGAAAGGAGAAAAGGAATAAGGGAAATATAATTGGAAGGTATAACATCGAGATTGAATATAGATCGATGAAAGCGACAGTGAAAATGTACAGTATTGGATTGATTGAAAAGTAAAAAAAAAAATCGTTTGAAGTTTGGATATTTTTGATATCGAAAGCATTTCACATCACTTCTGCAGTGATCTATTTATTGCCTATTAATTAGAGGTAGTCTATATATCGCCAAAATATTAAAGACATGAATATTTCATTCTCCAATCAACCAAAAAAATGCGCATGTGTCTAGTATCGAAGTCAACTCGGACCACATCTCGTGTGGTCAGAAGCTGTGGTTTTGCGGAAAACGCTGAGGTCGCGGGTTAATTGTTGGCATGTGGTCACGTGTGTGTATGACGGAGAGAAAGCATTAGGGATATTGTCAAATTATAATGATTTCTACTAGAAGCGATAGTCTGAAACATCTCATTAGAGTTTGAACTCCAGATCTTCATCACAAATGTCGAATCGTTTCTAAATGAATATAAATCGCTAGAAAACATGAAGGCAATCTTTTTTTTCTAGGGGTTCCCTATTTATTCCCCCTAAAAAACAATTGTTTTGATATCCATGGCAGTCTTTGTGATGTTCAGTATAACAAATATTGCGCTAACCTTTCCGAAGTCAACTCGAATTCAAAATACAATTGTCTCGAGAGTAAGCGTCTTTATAAAGTCTCTGATATTCTAAACGTATTTTATACAGACATTTTATCTTAAACCTGTCACATTTTAACAAAGAAAAAAGATTTGTTGATTTTATATTTTCTAACATATACTATCACTGATATTATTTTAATAGTCATCCTGTAAAATTCAATGAATTCCCAATTCAAAAGTAAACGATGATTCCTTCCTAACACAACACGCTGGATTTTCAATTAAAAGGAGAAACTATGTGAAGAATTCCCCATTTAAATATATACAATGTATTTCGAAATATTTCAAAACAAAATCACGAATTAAGATTTATTTCAGAAGGACAAGAAAGCGTTCTTCCATCTCTTTAGTCTATCCGTGTGCACACTTGACCTATACGGTCTGTGTATGACCGAACACATTAACCTCTACGCCCCACATGGCGGTCATCATTAGGTAGATGAAGATGTATCACTATCGTTGCTGTGGTCGTCAGCTAAGGTGCAAACTCATTGACGACATTTAGTGTCCATCATTATACCTATCAGTCAGGGAAATCGTCCAGGAGACGTTATACCAAGCTCGTCCCAAACCAGTGACTGATGGCATTACTCACCCACATAGGTGTAGGTACATACTAGTTTGGCAGGTATCGACTGGCATGGTGCACAGACACATTACCAGGTGACATGTAAATCAGACGATTAATGTCGGGCCGTCAGTACTGATTTAGCTGATCTGCTTGATTATAAGCCTGGGTTTTTTTTGGCATCACAGCGATATAGGTACTGTAGTATATAGCGTTTGTTTGTAAGTATTGGCTTATTATATAAAAACTCATTACCTTGATGACTTCTGTCAAAATGAGTATATTTGTTAAATCTAGTCAAATATAAGAACTAATTATTCATTTTTGTTATATAATATATTTAATCAAAAGTGGCCATTTTGAATCCTGGAATAGTTAAGAAGATATTAGGGTTCAGTTTGTTTGCGTCAATGGCGTGGAATCACTTGATGATTGGTCCCGAACTCCCGATCTAAACACTTGCTAGAGCGGAAAGCATGAACTCATAACACATCTTGTTCTGAAAGTACATTTATACATGTAACACTTGTTACTACGAAGTTAGATATGTAAACACTAGGTAATGTGCTGTCACAGTGGTGAAACATATACAGTTTGTTACTGACTCGGCTAGAATTTGAAAATCACTTTGCAGCAGCCCGATCAATAGAGCACCGGACTAGTTATCATTAGTCCCGGGTTCGACTCCGCTAACAAACCTTCCTCGGATACAGTCATAGGTAATTACATGAGCTCGCTTGATAAATTTCAGCCATGTAGGTAAGGCATGTTCCTGTTAGGTAGGCATGATCTCACCTGATTGATACGGAACACGTAGCTAATACATATACTGACTAGGTAAGCATGGAATGATTGGTGATGTACAAACAGGTCACCAGAGGGATCTATACTGATTAGGGAGAGTTGACACAGTTGATAGATAGGTGTATCACTGATCGGTAGATCTCTCATTAATCTAATGATTAGTACATGGCAGGCTGTCAAATACCTGTAACTGAAATATCTATGATTCTCCTACTGAGACTGACGATAAAGACAAACGGCAGCTACAGACTGAGACGCAGAAATAAAAACGTAGAGACAGACAAAGATAGAGAGACAGCTAGAGACACAAGGAAGAGATACTAACTGATTAAGATAGACAGACAGATATATAGTGAGATACAGAAGAAGGTAAAGAGAGAGATAGACATGGAGATAGACAGAGATAGAGAGATAGATAGAGACAAAAGGACGAGATACCCACTGATAAAGATAGAGACAGACAGAGATATAGTGAGAAACAGAAGGCGGTAAAGAGAGAGATAGACATAGACTTGCAGAGAATGAGAGACAGTTAGAGACACAATGAAGAGATACCCACTACTTAAGATAGAGAGACAGACAGGAATATAGTGGGAGACAGAAGGGGGTATTTAAAGGGAAAGAGAGACAGAGACATGCAGAGAATGAGAGACAGACAGGGAGAGGTACAGGTAAAACCTTTCAGACAAACAAACAGAGACTGAGAATCACAGATAGAATCAACAAAGAGCAAAATGCATTGTGAGAGAAAGACGGAGTGACACACGGGGAGAGGGAGAAGCAGGCAGAGATATACAGAATGACCGGGGCAAACAGACACAGATAGCTTGCATATAACTATATTCATAAAATCATTTAAAATTCCATTTAAGTTCAAAAAACTTAACAACGAAACATTTTTGTTTACTAAATATGAAATATAATCTTAAATATTATTTTCATCTTTGAAACTTAAAGTAGTCTGACAGAAAAAGTATCTGCATGTTCCCCAACCATACCAGTTCTTTGTCGACTTTCTTGTAGCCCATTGCGTTGGCTTGTGACAATGGCATTTGTTTCATGTACATCTGCAATAATAATACAGCACAGTCTCAACAGCGAATGGAAAGCAAATCCGATCATAGTGACGATGCAAAAAATGTTTGAATAAGGGTGTACGTTTTAAATATGACAATATTCGATGTTAGCTGCATAAATTTATTTTGTGTCAAATTTATAAAAAGATATTGAAATCTGAAAAGAAATCGGCATATTGGATTATTACTTTAAGTGAAATATACTCCTGGCAGTGTTAATGTGAATGAGGTTCGGTTACCTTTTTAATTTGACCTTCTAAGACTTATATAACATTTAGGATCGCGATGAATGTCATGTAACAATGTTAGGAGTTAGCTCTGGCAATAAAAATGTTAGAGGAGGTTGAAATAAATCTGTTTTAGGTTAAATTAATTTTAATGGTATGCAATATCTCGTTCCCTGATAGGTGTGGCGTTTTACAAGATATGAATAGTTAAGTTGAGAGTCTTAATGCATAAATAAATTGTCACATTTCGAAAGGTAGATCTCGTTAACGTGACTGAGGACAAACAACAAACTAGAATTGTATTCCTAAACTCTAGATCAGTTTCACATATACCTGACCATACCTGTCAGTTAGGCCTCCCATTTATCATAAAGGTCAAAGGGTCAACTAATAAATAGACGGGTTCATCAACTGTTATAAACACCTGTGTCTTTTTACCTGGAGTTCAGCTGTTAAGGACACGATGCTTCAAAACATCTAATTGAGACTAGAAAAATATGGACATCATTTTGTTAAAATAAGGACAGGATGTTTCCAAAATATGATATGCTGTTTCCAAATAAAAATGGACCTTCCAAATTAAAGCATGTTATTTCGAAACTAAGGACATGAAGTCGCAAAAACAAAACAACACACTATCCTGTCATTCCTCAGATATATATTGTTTTAATTTATTGTTTTATAAAGTACCGACTCAACTAAAAACATGATGATTCCAAATGCAAAATAGGAAAAGGGAAAATTAGAAAACCGTAGTTCTTATTCTGCATCGAACGCAAATATATAGTTACTATTTACCAAATTTGTATAACTGTTTTGTAAACGTTTGAGAAGACAAACTACAAGGGAAAATGATAAAACATTACAATACTTTCTCACATTTGCTTTCTTACAATCTTACCGCTCCTTAAAAAAATACACGTTTTTCAAAGCAGAGAAATTGACAGATCGCACAAATATTTTCTCAGTTATATTAAAATTATTGTGTATTGGATGCATAACGTATTGTGTAGGAAAAACTAATTAGGTTATCAATGATATAGCTGCATATTTTCTCGTTATTATTAAAACTGCTATTTATTACCAACATTGCATACTTTCAGTAGGATGATTTAAAATGCTTTGTTTTGGTCTCATACACTAAATCGGCGTATGGATATCACTAACATTGTAAAGGTTAAGGACAAAATAATCAACATTGATGTTGTTTAATTAAAGCGTGAAAGTCAAAAATGTGTTTCGATGTTTGACAGAGAGCAAACCTTGTTGGCATTTATCAATGGATATGGTTTCAGAAAGTGAAAAAAAAACCACCAAGTACAATGTGTAATCTAGTTGATGCACAAAACCAACGGATACCTTGCTGTTAGTCGAAGCCGTTCGGAAACTGCGGTTGGGAAAATGCTTCGTAGAGATGTTTTAATGCTAATGCATCGTACGTGGTTGACGAGATATAAACCACCTTTAATGACAGCTACGGGAGCATAATTTAATCGTACTGCCTTGAACTCACTACATGTCCAGCCCTCGCCATTTTGTTTCTGTTAGCTCATGAGAAGCGGGCACAGATGACAAGTTCATAACGCGTTTGTCATGTCTCTATCCACACAGTAATATATTTTCTTATTTCCACGTTGTAGTTGTTAAACTAAATAAAAAGGATTTATGTTAAATAGTATTCATTAATTTTTCCTAAATCTACCTTCTGTCAGCATACACAAAGACACACTTTGCATTTTCTGTACATTAATTCTCAAAATTGATTTAAACCAGAAAAGTACATGTTGTGAGTTAACTGCTCAAGTTGACGAACACGACCTTAGAATATTTTAAGGAAATGTTCGCACATAACTCTTTTTCTTCATAAAAACGTCAGATGAAGGAAAATGAAACAAACAAATGACAGAATTAACATCCAACATATTTATCATGGGGATGGTTAGATTTTACCATCATATTTAACCCTAGGTAAGGTCACCTAAAGCCTCCCTACTTTTTCTATAGTCAAAGATGCCGTTTACACATGAAACACACTTAAACGTTGATTTACACGTGTGTATTCAAAACTCCACACATTTTTTTAAAAGTTATTGTTTAATTAAATAATATTTCCTAGGATCTGTGAACTAAGGAGTTATTTATATCCGTATTCTTTGTTATTTGAACGTGACGCGAGTATTTTAATAAAACCAACAATATCATTGTATTTCTTTATCATATTTCTATTTATTCATACAAACATACATGTACATATAAATATCGATTTGGGTAGTTGATTTATCATCGTTCATTGGGGAAAAGGATTAACTGATCAAATTAGTTGTACTGCTTATGTGTTTAACTTTGTTAGCTAATTATCAGATCAAGCAATGCACATTTTATATGAATATGACGAAAGAGAATATGTTGCAATGAGAGTCTGTAAGTCAGAAGTGTGAAACATATGGTTTACTGTATACGGCTACACGTCTTCCCTAGCCTGCTGGTAAAGATACACTAGGGGCCGGTAAACCCTGACAGACCAGCGACAACAAACGCGGACCTCACACAAACACAGGACCTCTTCACCTCCTATTACAGTTAAAGACATTAAACATTGAAAACAATGTTCCCTCATACCTCTCTTGTGTTAGCAACGGTAGCCATAAAGCACTCTGCACTACGGATCACATTCCCTGATTGCCGATATTCAATAAATCGTATTTTATGTGCATATTAAACCATCTCGGGCGCTTGATTTATTCGAAGAACAAATGGGTTGTTGAAATGACTATCAGCCCTTTGTACTCTTTCATTTACGAATTCAAATATCTAATTTTCTTTGGCAGCTTGACTGGTACCTGTCGTCAGGACCGTAACAAGCTAATTTTGATAATATTAAAACACTAAAAAATCCCCGAAGATGCCGCCAATTGGGACATTGCAATGTTAAACCACAAATTTGAAGCAACAGTAATTCGCTATTAACCGTTTTCAATACAAATGATATGTTTCTATAATTGGGTTGGTCGCTATGGACGGTAACTAATGCGCCAAAAACATGTATACGTCTTCAGTGTTTCGCTGTAAGCCAGCCTTACCACTGTCAGTGTAAATATATCGTTTTTGCTTGAAAACACGAGCACAAGACGACATCTATGGGGTATTTAATACCTCTTGCTAAACTAAACCCAATATACATATCGTCCATTGTCTACATTAGTCTTTCTAACGTAATCCTATAGCGCCAGTCAGCTTTTGTAGACACATCGATGTTATTTGAGCCAACACACAATCATTCTCTTTGCCATGGTAACTGACAGAAATGATCTTATATTACTCTGATGCAATTAGACTTTTACCATTTTGGAAAGAAACGACAGAACAGAAAACAAACAAATAGAGGTTGAGCTTTGTTATAAAGTGAAAATATCAAAACAAGGAAATTACGGTTATTTCAAAACAGAAAATAGAATTAAAAGCATACAAATTTGTTATAAAATATAACAGTATACTGAGTTAGGGACATGCATTACCTTTCTTAAGACGTATGTTACAATGCTCCAACATTGACCTCATTTAAAAAAGAGCTCCAAACTAAAAAAAAATGAAATCTGGAAAACTTTCGTGATTGTTTTATTTGGATAGCTAATTAGTGACGAACGTGTTATATATGCATGACTTCCTGTCTTAATATAACTTATGAGTTTCTGAATGTTACAAAGTATAGATACAGAGAGAACTCTAGCCCATGTCATAAGTATAATGTGTGAGGTATCACACATGTTAAATTTTAAAAACTTAAAATGGAATTTATTTCCATAAATGTCTTAGAATCATGACCTGTTTTTCACTTGCGGTTTCTCCTTTATTGCAGTAAATGATTAATTTTGGATTTTTAGTTTTCTTTTAATTTTATATTTCATATAAACTGTCTTCAAAAATATCATTAAGTTATCAATTTGATGGAAATGTTCATATGGTAAGCCAGCGATTATACCTAATTAATTTATTAATTACTTTAATTTTTATTTTTTTAATTGCTTCAATTACTTTTGTGCTTAAAATATGGTTCAGAGAATACTATTGGTAATTACATGTTATCAAACAAAGAAACCATCTCTCCAAAGACAATAGTTCAATATTAGGATGACTGAGTTTGGGACCCGATAACATAGTATTGTATGTCAATATGTGTTTAGAGTACTAGGATTCACGTGTACTTTTATCGACAGATGAAGCAGGAATGTATGGATCAATATATCTCATTGTATGTTTTTATTTTCATAAAACATTAACTATCAAACGGTGCAGGCAACAGAAATCTACGTTTACGCTTGATATATCGTACATTAATATTCATCATCTAATTAAAATTACATTCATATATGTCATTTTTATGTTTAAATTGCTGATGCGACAATCGTACGGTTGACAATCAGGATGATATTTCTTGTTTTTTAAGTCGAACCATTAAAGTGCTCTCGTCTGCAGTAGTATTGTTTTAAGTTAGGAATATTTATGTGTTATTTCATGATTAATGATGATTTTTGGAATTCATTGGTGTCATTCTATTCAGTCATTTATTTGAAATTAATTGATGCTATTAAGATGATACATGACATTGCTACACGCAAATATGCATGCAATATTATTTACCAATTATGTGTAACACATTTATTTGATTTGCAATTTCAGATGCTAAACGACGAGAGCAAGCTGCACTGTTCGGGAAACACCAGCCTCCAAAGAAAAGAAGGAAATCCAGAACGGCGTTTACAAACCAACAGATATATGAACTCGAAAAGCGATTTTTATACCAGAAGTATTTAACACCAGCCGATAGAGACGAAATCGCTCAGACGCTTGGTTTGACAAATGCTCAAGTTATAACATGGTTCCAGAACAGGCGTGCAAAACTTAAACGTGATCTCGAAGAGCTTAAGAATGACGTCGTCCATGCAAAGCTTGACACAGATGACGAAGAAATGGATAATTCACGGCGAGAAAGTGACATGGACAGTGAATCAGAACCTTCTCCCGCCAAATTATCAAAGAGTTGTATAGACAGTGATCAGGACAATTCCGAGAAGGAAAACACGTGTTTATCGGACAGGGAGAATAACAATAATTCAGATGCAGAACCGGACGAACTGACGTCATAGCTAGGATGAAAAGATGTGTTTAATGTGATAATGTTCGTCCCTTATTTAGT
Organism: Mizuhopecten yessoensis; assembly: GCF_002113885.1. Classification (NCBI taxonomy): domain Eukaryota; kingdom Metazoa; phylum Mollusca; class Bivalvia; order Pectinida; family Pectinidae; genus Mizuhopecten; species Mizuhopecten yessoensis. The sequence goes on from NW_018407547.1 coordinate 127,602, forward strand.
CCGAGTCGCTTACATGTTTGATATGTTATCAATATGTTGGACGTGCAAGATATCAAGACAACCTATATCATGTCTCTGTAAGAGATAACACGAAGGGTAAACCCGCCTTTATAGTTCAGAATGTGACGTAGACAAATGCGTCATATGTCTTAACGGCGTCTTATGCTTTGCAATTTTGCATATACATTTAACACCTTCATCGTTGCTAGTTGATAGTAGACGTCGGTCTCATTGAGCCCGCTTGGAGGATATCTAAGCATTTCTGTGACCTTGATTTATTGGGTGTTATTGACTATTATTGCATAATCGTGCTACTACTATTTATGAAACAGTACAGCTTGTATGTTCAAAGAAGATATGTAGCCTAAAGTGTACATGATCGTTAGTCCCTCGTTTAATACACGTTATAGCTTTCCTTGAGAACAGAAGTTATGTGTTCAGATTCATCACATTGAACCAAACTAATAATATGCTGTCATTTATTAATACTAGGTTCGGACGTATATATTAAATTAAAGCTTCTTAACGAAACAAGCACCAAAGTAAAATGTCTAAATTGACGATATTTATTATAAATATGTCTAACTTGGAAATGTATATCATTTCTGGCGTGTTTCTACTCTCTCATTTTCTATAATAATTATCTGCTTTGGAATATGCAATTATTATGTCTGTCTTTGCTGAATCTAAAACGACGTTCAATTAACAACTATATATGTAATCCATACATTATATTTAGTGACAAAAATGGTTTTGAGTTTTCTGTTTGAAAAACATATTGGTTTTATATATAGTTCATCTCATACGAAACTGAATCAGTAAAGTTGAGGAAGAATGAATATGGATAGGTGAATGCATTTAAATATTATCTATTGTATATCTGTCACGAGGTAAAGGCAAGGTAGGGTTGAAGTCTTAACAGAAAAGATAAGCGGAATCAGTGAGAAATCCCAATATTTCAAAATCGAAATTTTATTAATTTTAAAAAGCATTTATTCATATCATGAAAATATGCTAATTGCTTGCATGATTTGTATTAGCATAATCCCATACGGTTTACTTAGATTTTGTTTGCACAGTTGTCTGACATACTATACACCCACTACCGAATAATTTGAAAATAAATCCAATCAGTATAATTTTCAGTCAAAATTCATAAACAAACAGTATCATATTATGCCAGATATTTTCTATTATTTTCTGTATGGCTTGTTTCTAAAAGAGAAAGGAACTGCAAACAATAATACATTTCGCAAAAAAATACATATTATATTAACAGTCATATATTTATATCATTACAAATCAGAACGTTCAACCGAAACACTTGCTATATTCCCGACGGTCTCGCAAAGTTTGAAACTCCCAGGTCAAACTGTATATCATTTTATTGATATGATATATTTACTTTGTCAAAATCTGATTCAAACGAGAATGGTTTGCAAAATGGCGTCTGGTTATTCAATCTAAAAAAAATAGGTTAACAATATAAATTGAACCATTTAAGATTTAAAAATATTTTGTACAATTGTATGTTTAAAATAAGCGTCTATGTCAAATATCAATCATTTATTCATAGACATCTGTTCTACCTCAGTGCTTTGTAGATGATAACAGTAGTGTAATAATATTAGTAACGATAAGTAAGCATTCTTTGAGTACTATATTTTCGTAAACAATATTCGTATATATACAGTTCTTTCAAAAAAAAAAGATCCACAACTTAATTGTCAATTATACAGATAAATGTATAAAATGTTGCTTGAACGAACTGAAATATTTTGAAAACATACCAGTTTTATGTTCTGCTTTTATTAAACCTTGGGCCATTGGCATTCTCTTTCAGCACAGTTAAATATATAAAAGTACCATAATAATTTTATCTGAAGCTGATTTTGTGGTCAAAGTTCATTCACAAGAAGGGTAAAATAACACCTACGTCTATAAGAACTATTGTTACTCAATAAGGTTGCACATTGATTAACCAAGAGTGCAGAATATAAACACATTGCACTTTCGATACAGTGCTTTGAATTCATTTCAGTTATCCAAGTGTAAGGCCGACACCAGTGTTAATTTGTCTTTCTACAATTTTACCTCAGACAACACCGTTTATAATTCTTTTATTCTTCATGGACATATTATTTTATTGGACATTTTGTTTTACTTACACCGACATACTGTTCCCCTTTCTCTTTAGCTTTTGTAGATTGTTATATATGTACAGGCCATATATTTGAGTTTGAATTAAGAAATGGCAATATATACCTCTGCAATATATACCGTTGTCGCTTACTGACTGTCGAATGTGAATTCCATGACGTTGTTAAAACTATGAAACATAAATTGATTTGTATAACAATATGATTATAAAGTTCCATTTTCATTGCAAAATATACCCATACCCACACTCAATTAGATGTGAATGAGTTTTAAAAGTTGAAATACAATAGTTGGAAACATGATCATGAAAGTAACATCCATTTTCATCAGAAGTACACTCAATGCATTACTTCAAAATAAAATAAATCAAATTATATTTTAACTATTTTCACCTACATAACATAACGGTTTTAATTATGTAGGCTAGTTTCTTTAATAAAAAAACCGTTTCAAACAGAAATACGAAACTAATTGATGTAGCCTTGAAAACTATTTGGAGCCAGCATAACTGAAATAAACATGTCATTGCCACCATTTCCCACAGGAACAGAATGTCGTTAAAATGTAGTTAAACAATTATTTACAAGCCTTCAAAATACACACCGGCTACATAATTAAATAAAGCTTCGACAAACGATAATCATGCTTATTTAACAACGGTACGAGATAAAGAAAAGACCGTAAAAAGTCTGTCCTATTTCATCCTCATCCGATTTTCATCGTAAAGTCATCCATCATCATCGTTTTCGTCTGTATTCTCTTTATCTCATCTACTGCCCTCTAATCCTTAAAGTCATTCATATCGTCGTTGTCAGCAATTGTCACCCATATGTCCATCATCTACGTTTACTGTACCATGCGTCGCATGTAAGGTTTAATATAACATCTGGTTATGGTTGTTGACAGAATTGTTAGCTTAACACGAACCATGATGGAAGATGAATAATCAGGTCATTAGATATTTAAAAAAAAGTGTATGCTTGATTAAAGGAACGTTACAAAAGATAAAATAAAAGGATTCATGGTTAATACTCAAACAAGCCTGGTTTCAGTAACCTCTACCTTCCTTAAGTACTGCCCATAGGGGGAAGTTGAAGTCCAGCAAAATTCTTTGTAGAAATGTTCCAAAAAACTTAAGTGTATACGCACAGGAAAATATTTAATAAGTAAGATTATTTTAACAAACAGGTTTTTTCATGAAAATTATGTAACAATAATTCAATACTAAAAATGGGGGATGGGAAATGGTTTTCTGACAAAAAAGGCTTATAGAAATAATATTAAAAAATACACAGTTTGATTTCAAACAAATGGGTCTTGGCCAATATGTTATACAATATCACATTGACTGATGTAGAAAATATGTATATGTTTAAATAGGTATTTATAACATTATCCTGTCTGGTTAAACTCAACAGTCGTTATACAACCATATCCAGATGTTATTATCTGTATATTATGAAATTTGAAATTGTAAATTCACCATTAAAATATGTTATTTACAAATGTAAATTAAATGATTTTATCTGTATGACTGTTTCTTGTTGTTTCTATCTTTCTCCACGGGTCTATCATATAGAACAAGATAAGTTTAATTGAAAAGAAATTTTGATAAAAAAAAATGGTCGATGCAGACTGCAGATGGTTCCAAATACATCTGATAATGGCGAACAGATGTAGCCAAACTATGAGATAAAGACGCCGGGATGAAGAATAGTTAAACCTACAAGTCAATATTACACAAGATTTTAAAATGTTATCTAAAAAAAAAGTACAATGTACGTCTATTGCAAATGTCAATTCTGAAGGAATCAGAAAAAATATCGACACCGTTTGTCAAGTATGTGGATACCAACCGCAACATATTATTGAAATATACATTTGTCCTCGACTAATTCAGATGAACATTGTACATCTAGTTTTACTCACATTGATGTTAAGCTGTCAAATTAACGTCGATATTATAATTATTGTATATATTTATAGAAACTTCATCGCATAAGAAAACCTACTCACTTTTTATGTTAGGATATTTATCTGTTCGAACTAAAATGAGTTTTTGCCTTCTCAAGGTTCATTTATTGCAAATCAGCATCCATTAAAAGAGTAGACTAAATTTTTAAGTGTTTAGTACAATCCATCATTATCAGGGGGGAAAATGTCCATTCTGAATAGTTTTCCTCACATTCAAATGAAAACCCGGGATCCATGGTATACATGTGTAGATGTAATACAAACCCAACAGTATCAATATTAACTGCTGCAACGCTGAACAAACAACAAAAACACCAACAGCAACAACAGCAGCAAAGACAATAACTAAAACAACAACAATGACAACAACAATAGCATCAAAACAAATAGAGAACGAAGGTGTAACACCAGATAGTGTTTGTTGTCTAAGCGAAGACAACTTGTATACGAGTGTATTGCATTGATTGTTGCTTGGGCGTACAGTGACGGTTTTATTGCTACAAGTAAAATGGATAGGGAGTGGTTGGAAAAACTACCTCCAATACTTCAATGATGCCATAACGTTTGTCATACATTAGAAACAAGAATAGGTAACTATGAGAGAAAGGAAGCATGGCGGCCGACAACTGACACCGGAGTGTAACAATAGGGACAACGCATGTGTCTGACGCCTTTCGGAATGTTTTCCGTTCAATACAGTTAGATTTAACATTCATCGTAAATGGATTCAGTGGTTGTAATCATGTTAAACTTTAAACCTACCGTTACCTTAATGGCTCGACATTTGTATTGATGTTCAACATGTAAATAGTGAAATCGTAACTTGTCTGGACAAGGTGTGAGTAAAACACGTCGAATTTAAGTCGTCGTACGTCAGCACTTTTATAACCGAGTTATCTCATACAATTGTTGGTGTGTAGAGATCTTATGTTTATGATATAGTAAGCGAGTTGAGCAGATACATGATAAATACAACTCTCTTTATCATATATGTATTTGTTATATATAATAAATTGTATTATGTATAATTACTGAAATATTCTCAATGGTTGAATTATGAAGTATGAAAACAAATAAGTAACATCATTGATAAAAAAAATTATATATATTTCCGATATTGCAAAAATGTGAAATTCAAAGTATACAGAGTTAACACATTCAGAGTTGTGACGCAATATTACACATAACTGTAGTTACGAATAGTGCTGAAGATGACACTATATATAGTCGAATCATGTCACAGCGGTAACACACAGGAACAAAGGCAGTACGGAAAGGAAGTTACAGGGATGGAAGATACGTCAACACTATCGGGAAGTCAACATGGATTCCAAAAATAACAGAGGAGAAAGCAGGAATCTCAAAAGCTTTTCCTAAAATGAATATGGTCAATGCCTTGATTTACTGTAAAATCTTCCCATGTGGAAATCTTGGCGGTGGTGAAAAGCTGCTTTGATAAATACTTCATCATGCGTCAATATGTGTTGGACGGTACATATTTTCGCTCCGATCAATTCGAAGCAAAACCAGTAAAAAAAATCACATTTAGCTTTATCCTTTCACATCCTGTAAATCATATAGATCACGAAAGGTAGAAAACTCTGGTCGAATATTTTATTGTTCTTGGACGCATTAATGAAATTCTGAGACTCAGATTAACGTAATTTATCACTCTCAAGGGAATGACGTACACGACGTTTGGACATAGTTAACATATATTTTAAATCAACACATATGACAATTAAGTTAATTTGATGATTTAAGAATTGAAAGACAAAAAGGAAATAAAACATTTAACCTCGCTTATCCGAGAAACTAGCTTTCTAGGAACAAACTGAATTTTAGATGTCATTTCCTGTCTCGTTAATTAATAAAGGTTTCATTAATCCGTCTCCATTGCAAATTCTTTCGAAAATACAACGTGTTGTTAAATATAGATGAAATACACAGCAGCTTTTAGGTACCGCTTCATCGAATACTTTTCTGTTTAAAGTCAAATATCCTGGACTAATTTTTTAAAGAATCTTCGTCATATTTATTTTTCAACAAAAATCAGGAATATGTGTAAGAAATCGATTCAATTCATTGAAGAAGTTACAATGGATAAAAGATATATGAACTTTTTTTTTTTTTTTTTTTAAATAAATGTTTTTTTGTTTCTGCCTGTTTCGTTTTTCCATACAAAAATAACACCTTATAGAGATATTCTGAATGTGATAGTGGTAAATTATTAATTAACAATATGATGCAGATAACTTACACACCTGTATAAATCAGAAGTAAGCAAAGCATATGACGTTTACATTACTTTGTTTATAATACTTAAAAGTCAAATTAAAAATAATATATACGCCAAATGTCTATGTTATCTGAGAATAATCGTTGAATCCCGGAACATTTCCTACTTGTTATTTACTTAAGTAACTATGAATATCTCATCGATTTCACATTGACTTTCATGAGTCATTAATACATTCAATTAAGTCATTATGTAAACATTTCCATGTTAGTGTATCCTGCTTAAAAATAAACCTATATATTCCGATCGAAAAAATAAAAATGCTTTTTCCATTTTGCGAAGGTTTCATTTATAAAGTTGTCTGTGTCTCAACAAGTTTTGATATCAGCTGTATTACAACTATCATGCACTTTGAGTGTCTTGTGAATTTGGTTTTAATCTAAATTTCATTACACAATAGTATGGCACATATATCTCAGGTGTTTCTGGTCTTATATGTGTCGTGTGATGTCACATGTATGCTAATAATTTCATAATTTACCTATGTGCTGTAACCAGGTGACTTTTATGACGAATTCTCTATTGTGATGTTATACAAAAACGATAAACTAGCTTCACGATGCCGAAAACTGTGATGGACTCTACTGATAACGAAGTCATTTTGAATATTAAATAACCTTTAAGAATAATAAAATGTCTGTCAGTCTTACATCATTTCTGTTGTGCAATTTATTGTAGATTCATGGCCATATCGTTAGTATAATTTCTGTTTAAATTGGAGCTTTCTCATATTATCATAATGCCTATTGTCACTCTAATGGGGATTACGTTTCATTAAAGTACTTTCATTTGAATGGAATGTTGTGGATTTAAATTCAACATGAATAAAATAAAGTTAGAAAAAAACAAAACGCTAAGGAAATAAATCTACGGCAAATAAATAAGTACTTTATTTCCACGACAGTGAATATTTCAGAATATGTAACTATTTTGTTTATTTGCTGTGAAAGCCTATTGGTTATCCATGTATCATACGTATATGCAGATACTGTATTATCAAGATGTGTATTATTCTATTGTTCAATTCGTAAAATTAAAGCAAATGTAGTCGCGTGAGGCAAATCGCCGAAACTATTATTCGCAAATATTAAGAGACTTACAGACAGTTCATACATACAGCATAATACATTTGTTGTTCATAAGTGATACCAATAAAAGAGTAACATAGCTGTGTAAAATAAATAAAAATGCGTTTTTACTATGATGGATAAATAACTTAGGCATTTCATTGTTATAGCTCATAGGCCTTTAACGAGACAATGGATGGATATGCCTTCTCGATAGATTCCTATTAGAAAACCATCGGCTGTGGTGTTTCTCAATTACAACATATTACCAAAAGCGTTCACGCCTCAGCGGTTCGCCGTACACTACTTATACCGCTACTAGAATGTTAGATTCATCTAATACGAAATACCATCTGCTTTTAAATCCATTGATAATAATTGTTTCAATTTAGAGGCGAAAGTCTTTTTCTCTAAAACGAAATGCAATACAGAAGAAGCAATTTCTTTTTCGGGTTTAGATGGGGAGAATTGACATGCCATACTGTCAAGTGTCCAATAGATCTTAATCAGCCAGAATAAGACTAAAACAATGTATTAGGTTTCTCGTCAGGTTGTTCAAACCATTCATACCGTCATATGGTTATCTGCCCTTACTTTCTGATGATTCAATTAATGGCGTCCTTCTTGTCACCCTGGTGACCCAGAGGTTATCCACTTCCTTTTCGCCACATCCCAATTAAATTTAACAAATATTTAATAGCCTCAGAATCCGGTTAATACCGAGGCTCCACATGTGAACCAGATCATGTGTATGTGTATTTTTGGGCACAGACATGATCCATTACAACAAATCGTATAACGAAAAAAGCATCCACTGAGCAGCAAAGATTGGACATCAACGTCGTTTTGCTTCATAAAGAGTTATTGATTGAGTTTTGAAATATGATCAATTTTAGAATATGATTTTCGAATACAGCCTGTACAATGGAAGAGATGGATCCGAAATACTGGTTTGGGAACATTACCCTTTGTTAGTGGGGGAGACACCAGTGATTATTCCTCTTTATTTCATTTATGAGAAAAAGGAGCGAGCTTTTCTCCAAGGCTGTCAACATATCATTAAATTTTAATGAGTTAAACGTAATGACTGGAGGTGTAAAACCTAACAGATGTCCAAATGTTGCCTATTCAACTAGATTGTCAGTTAAATTAAACATTCAGCATATATCATATAACTACAACCCGTCATTACTCCAGTGAAGAGATGTTTTGATGAGCGCTGTCTTACACGCGTTGACGGATTAAGAGTATAATTCTAAATCAATCAAACATTTATATTATCCCGTTCAGTTTGACGCAATATATTATACATACAGCATTTTTCTTTGCTTGCAGTCTTGCTTAATAACAAAAACAGCATATATTATCAGGCATAGTGTATTGAATATATGGACATCTGCCAATGCGTTTGGATAATGAATAAATAGACCAATGCTTATTAAAATGGGGTAAAGAACTACTGTTGTGATGGAACAACACTGAATATCAGAAAAAGTATAATTTATGAAATCGTGTTTTAGTACCATAGTTATATAATACTTTTTTCCCCATATGTCGTCTTAGTATGAATTTTATACAAAATAAAATTCTTTTAATTGTAAACTTGTGGTGTACAGGTAGCAAGCAATGTTCATATCCTCTGTAGCGCTGACACCTTCCTAATTGGTTTAATTTTGCTACATTCGTGGCTTGTTACAAGGTAAGCGAAAAAAAAGCAAGCCAGAATTAATTGGGTATTTTTCCCGAGCTACAAGGAATTTTGATTACTGACAAAACGTAATTAGTGATAATTGATTACTGACAGAAAGTAGTTAAAGATAGTTTATAACTGACAGAACATAAAAAGGATAATTGATCACTTAGAGCAACTGTGGAAGTACTATTGATTACTGACAAAGTAAGTTAAGATAATTAACAACTGACAGAAAATAAGTCAGGACTTATGATTACTGACAAAATGTTATTAATGATAATTGATAACTGACAAAGAGTTATTAAGAATCATATATAACGGACAGAGAATAAGAAAGGATTGTTGATAACTAACAGAAAGTAAGTAAGTTTTATTGATTACTGTCAGAGAGTAAGTAAGTACAATTGATTACTGACAGACAGTAAGTAAGTTTTATTGATTACTGTCAGAGAGTAAGTAAGAAAGTACAATTCATTACTGACAGAGAGTAAGTAAGTACAATTGCTTACTGACAGAGAGTAAATAAGTACAATTGATTACTGACAGGAAGTAAGTAAAGATAATTGATTACTGATTGAGAGTAAGTAAGGCCCATTGATTACTGACAGAAAGTAAGTATGTTTTATTGATTACTGTCAGAGAGTAAGTAAGTACAATTGATTACTGACAGAGAGTAAGTAAAGATAATTGATTACTGACAGAAAGTATTAAGGATAATGGATTACTGACAGAAAATAAAAAGGGCTATTGATAACCGACGGAGAACTATTAAAGAATTATTAATTAATGAGAGAGGTAGGTTAGGACTTAAGATTACTTACAAAGAATAAGTAATGCTAATTGATTAGTAACGGTGTTGTGTGAAATAGAAATCATCCTAACTTGTTCCAAATTAAGAAATTGGCCCCACAACATTTTTTTTCTAAAACCTGTTGATTGCTTACGTTTCAAGTATCCATATTTTTCACAATTGTATTTAGGAATTTAGGATTATTACTATGACTCTTAAATGTTATAATATTTATCATACATACATATTAACGATCAACTTTCTCCAAATTCAACACATACATATACAGTAGATATCCCTCGAATTATGTATTTATTGCATGGATCACATATACGCAAGTCTGCCAGCTATTGCAGTATTACTTTATTGTATTCCATGACAAATCGTATTGGATAACACTGTATACGCTTGTCTTAATGCGCGTTTATAAAATCACGACGTCTAAATCTTATTTAACGGACAATGGTTAACTTATGAGAAAACCAACAGCTACAAAATATTCAATGCATTTCCTTTAGTTTATTAACTTTACATGTATACAGTTCTCTTAGAATACAACTAAAAGCATCTCATTTGTTTTTACTTTATTTCATATTAAACGTTTTTCGGAAACATGAAAATAATAACGTGAAATATAAGCACGTATCTTCATGGAAATTCTTTTATATAAAAGACATACTGATGATGAAGATAAATACCCGAAAATAAACAGGACATGACATTTAGTCGAATATGACGTCATGCTATTGATGTAACTGGGTGATCATATTATACAATCATTTCATTTAAGACTGATTATCGACATCAGGTTTGAGAGGTAGTGAACGTTAATAGGATCTTAAACTATAAATACAAATCATTTCGCGTGAACATATTCGATAATTATGTGAAATGGAATGTTTGAATAATACGTTGGTTAATATCTAATTAAGTATATTATATTTGAGATTTAGCGATGGAAAAAGATCGATTTGATTGAAAACTATTATATGTGTTATCGAATAGTCCCTACTTATTTGAATTACTTCGATATGATGGAGTAAGAAATAATAACAATGACAAGAGTAGTTCCAATAACGATTTTAATAAACAATATAATTATCGATCATGATCATTAAATCACCTTGGATGCTGTATCATTTACGCTATAATTCGAAAGCAAAGCTATTTATTGTTTTCGTTACTTTTCTTATAAAATATGACAGTTAAATGCATAAAGTACAAAAATAATAGATTATTTGCAGATATGTCTAAATAGCGATGCTATTGGTCAACAAATACCTTACTGTAACAGAACAACACTATCAAATATAGTGCGTATTCAGTTCAGCGGTGAGATGTGTCTCTACAGTACACATGGTGTATGTAGGTTTGTCCTTTTGGAACCTCTCTTCTTTATCACAGCATTGTTAATTGGTTCTGTACAAATTCGTTTTGTTTCGTTTACAAATGCTGATGTAGGCTGGTAGGTATATACTAATCACTATATCTACTACCGTTTATGTGTTCTCGTTGAGTGGTTGTGTAATACATTCCCCATAGTTGTCAAGGCTTAATGAACAAAGGTCGGCTCCGCACCGTTCATTGTCTGTAGCGGCAGCAGCAAATGGCACATAGTCTAACAGGCAGGGCTATTACCATCGCCATTTACGTCTTAGAAAAGTTTCTTAATTAAAGGAAATTAACGCTAAAAAAGTAGTTAATTGAAGTTTCGGTATTATTACTTGAAGAAGAAAAGAAGACTAATTTTCGACATTTGCAACTATAATGAAGCCTTGAGCGCTGAAAGGTTTGATTGTAAGGGAAAGTATAGGGTAACTGGTGGGGGGATTTACGTCCGAAAACCTGCTCTACTGATCACTTATTAATTATGAAACAAGTTAGAAAATCTCGTCGTGATTGGCAAGTCTCGATTTTAAAGTGTAATATTTGGTTGTGGCCAGTGTACTGTATTGAAAATACTCAAAGATTTTATAAAACTCAAAAGGGTTAGTAAGGGAGATAGGAGAACATTTAACTTTCAATTAGGGGTTCTGCCTGGTCACACTGTATCATACCCTCGTGGAGCAAATATCAATTATAGAGGTTTACTTGGTTTCGGCGCTCCCACCTGCTCTATAATTATTAACCCTCAGTGTCGGATCACATCTCCTTTGATGCTATGGTCTGCCCCTACCGATCTGTTGGGTTAGTGGTTGACATTGGCTTTGGCTATCATCTTCATGGGGACACACAGAGATCTAGACCCGCCCATTTTTATTCACCATTGTACTTAAAGATACATTAGGATATGGATGGGGTGTTCGTTGAACATCTACCCAATTGAACACATACAGCGCCGATCAAATAGTCACCACAACGTTTTATTTAATATAACAATTAGTTAAATTTACACATCATATTCATCTGCAAGCTTGACGCTGCACCCGGCTGGGCATGATCACATGTCCACTCCTACCATGGACCATTTTACACATTGATCATTGCGCGTGACTAATAGACCCTAATAGGGTATTTGATTATAGGCTCCCTACCTGTCATAAAAGGTCTCAAAATATCCGCTTCCGCCCACCTTCAACTTTACTCTGTAATCTTCCGCTGCTGTTACTGTTAATTTGATTTGTCCACGCGCATATGCTGTTATGCGAAACTGATGTTTGAGCTGTGGGGATGAGGTATGCCTTAATTAAACAATGCGACATTATTTACTGATGGGCTTCCTCTTATGTTGTGTGCCATGCATAGGGCGGATACAGTTATAGTCATAATCACTATACGCTCTCCATAGTTATATCACCGATGCACCTCATTAGAACTCCGTTATTAATTCTTTGTATAGATACCAGATACCATGATGGGACTAAAGGAAGCAATTTCGTTTCGTTTAGCCATGTGGCGACTCCCATTTCACAAAGTCGTAACATTTTCTAATGGATGATATTGTGTCGAAGGTTATCATAACAGGACGCTTATATTATCAATGCACGATGATATTGAAATGATGAGATTCAAGTATATGAAAGCTTACATTTTAAAAACTATACTTCTTTCAGAAAACGTCATAATTGATTTGCTTACTAAAATCGCACACCTTACAGCTTGGCAGTGTTCAAATAACATGTTTTCAATGTTCTTGATTACAATTAGGATTCATCTTTGAAACGTTGTGAATTTTATGTTACGTCAATAAGCAAATCGGTACAACTTATCCGGAAGCTTAAACCAGATACAATGTTTAAATAGTAATTACGTTTTATCTAAAACGATGTTTACATAATACATTTAACATCGTCAATATACTCGAGTGTAAGGACATCAGTCCGTTTGGTGATAATTCATACTAACAACTTTCCTCGTACGTGTGTTGCCAAATACGTTTTAATGTGATTTGACTGAGTTGTCGGGGATTTTTCTTTTTCTGATAGTTTTTTTAGTTTGGTTTGGTTGTATTTTGTTAACGTCCTATTACAGCTTATGTCATGTAAGGACGTGCCTCCGTGTATGATGTGTGCATGTGTGTATGTGTGCTGGATACAAGGGTATGTTGGTGTACTTGCCTCTTTGTGCCTTTATAGCGATAATTCCTCAATGAGCGTTGTTTGGTGATCATACTTATCTACCTCGATCTCAGCTCATCTGTGATAGTAGAATAAAAAAGCCAACGAAACAATTGCTGGTATTCCTGATAAACGAGACCGTATTTTCTCATTCCGTTAAATTGACGTCACCAAGCTTTATATTAGGGTCATGAGCTGTGTACTACTAAAACAATCTCTCTCAAAGCGTTACCATATGTGGATAACATGATGGGTTAAGTGAATATTTGGCCTGTTTACAGTCCAATGTCTCCAGCTTACATCCTAGTTTGAACCTTTACTGTAATTTAGAGCCTGACATCTAAGATATTTTTTCTAAGATCTTGACCAGAAATCCCATTAAAATTTCAGTATTCAGTATAATGTATTATTTCATGTAAGGTCAAAACTCTTGATAGTCTTATGATATATGCATATTAGCAGATTAACTAATTAAGGAAACATCATGTTGAGTTTTTCTTTTTCTTAAAGATTATTCCGTATTTTGAAGGATATTTGTTTTCATGTAATTTTGTCCGAGAACATGATTTCTTATTGACTCTAATGAATGTAAGATAAGATATACATTGGCTAAACTTTCCTTTCGCGAGTTATAGACGAATTCAAATTCCCGTTAAAATAATGATCCCTTTATAACAACGCCGAGAAATTCCACGACAGTGCACGACTTGCGGTACTACATGTAGCTTAAGCTTTTACATGTACTTAATATGGAAATATGTAGTAACATCAATTAAAGCATGTTCCAAACACCGTTAATTATGAATGAAGTGCACGAAGTCGTAAATCTACGATCATTTGACTCCTTTATTATATAAACATGTATGTATATCAACATTACATGTCACTAGGTAACAAACACATGACGATGCAGTTACACAAAGATGAGTGCCAATTATGCATCTGTATTAATGGTGGTGTTGAGTATACATATGCAAATGAGCTGGTTCATGTTAAGTATGCCGTATATTAAATAGTTTAATTTAATCAAATATAAGCTTGTATAGAAGACGATATAAATTATTTTACGACCAATTAAATATTCCATTGAAGAATTTTAAAATTAACTATTCTTATATTCGGCAAAGCTGATATAGGTTATCTGTGTTTTTCTGTAGATATCACAGTTTACATTTGTTCTTGAATTAGCCTTTTATGTCTACATGTTAACGTACTTGAATTATGAAATAAAACATGCAATATTATGACAAGACGAGTTATAAACACGTTGTTGTCATCACATAAACATTACAAAATAGGAAGGTTAAACTTATCTTACAACGTTCGTAGTATACCGTCAAATGGTAACCATGACATAATCGACAATGTAATACGACAATAAAGATTCCTAGATGTTGCGATTGTCAATAGCCAGTTATCTTCCACATGATCTAAATTGCACTTCATAACGAAAGTCGTAAATTTTCCACAGCGTAGGTTTAAGCATCTCCGGTTGAAATCTCTTGATACGTGATTCATCGATTAATTATTGGCATTGATGAAAGTATTGCTGACATAATTTTACTGCAGCGCATGTTTAATTGAAGCAGTATTACAGTATTATAGATTTAGCTGATCCATGATAACCTGCAGTTCCAATAAATTTCCGAAACGCAATTATTCTGCTCCCGCTAAACATATATGGAATATACTATTACAGAATCGAAAGAACGCGTAAGCTATTTGATTGCTTTCAGGTAGAAAACAAACTGACCAGTTGTTAGGCTGTTATACCTGTTCTTTTGTTTGGTTTTATGTATAAAAACCTGACCAGTTGCCAGGCTGTTATACCTGTTCTTTTGTTTGGTTTCAGGCATAAAAACCTGACCAGTTGCTAGGCTAATACCTGTTCTTTTGTTTGGTTTCAGGTATAAAAACCTGACCAGTTGCTAGGCTGTTATACCTGTTCTTTTATTTGGTTTCAGGTATAAAAAACTGACCAGTTGCTAGTCTGTTATACCTGTTCTTTTGTTTGGTTTCAGGTATAAAACCCTGACCAGTTGCTAGTCTGTTATACCTGTTCTTTTGTTTGGTTACAGGTATAAAACCTGACCAGTTGCTAGGCTAATACCTCTTATTTGAACCCCATACCTTTTCACGTCCGAACGGGGAATCGAACTTCGGCTACCTTGGTGAAAGGCATGGCATGACATGTCCATGGAGTGCAAAATACTGGGACAAAGTTCCATATGAAAAGACAAATCTTTTCCCTTAAACACTGGCTCCATAAAAAGCAATACCTACGGATAATTATGAAAATTTAAAAGACCCCATCGAAAAGGACTCATGCGCTTTTTATTGAGATATCCATTTAAAATAAAGACCTTATTTTGTCACTTTAACGAATTAATTAAAATCAATTTCGTATATCAGATGTCTGTTTTGACTAAGTTGATCATGATTGATGGGTTCCCTAACTTAATTTGACAAGCTATATACACTTTAATTGATTTATTAGACGAATTATGATGTATTGTTGATTACTGCGGAATAAATGCATATCTTAGCTTTAGTCATTAATATTCGTAAGGTAAACAAACATAAGGTATCTATGAAGTTAACAATAAATATAGAAGCGTTAAGAAAATCATGAATATTAATGTGAAAAAAAAATCATTAATCCTAACCAACACAAAAATAAGCCCATAGGTTTAGTACTTCTTTACTGTTGGGTGATATACTCAAATTGTGAATTATGTGATAATGCAAATCCTGTAAAAATAGATATTGCTCAAACTATAAACACAAGTTTTAATGAAATTGAAACAAAATCGCACTGTATTGATCGATGTGATATTCAATATAAAATAATGAGAGACAGTTGTTGATAATCTATACTATGAACAAATTTCTCATACATCACTGATACGAACAGGATCGGTACATTGAACATTGTCTTGTTTGACTTCATCACAATTACTAAGTTGTTTGAATAGATACTTTTTTCTCGAAAAGTGTGGCAGATAAAAATGTAATAACTTCATGTAGCTTATAGTATGTCTCTTGATTTGTTTGTTTGTACATCTATGTAAGTTGTGTTTGCGTGCTTGTGATTATGTGTGCTGGAGGCAGGGTATGTCGGTGTGTTTGCCTCCTTGTGATAACGCGGATCTGATGCCGACTTTATAGTGCTAACTCACATAAATATCATGCCGAAGGCACCATAGTGGTCCGTCCGGTCACATTAATCTGACGACGGGTGACCTAGTTGTGGCCATTACCCAAAATGTTTAACGTTGAGTAGGGGAAACAACTACAAATTCTAAGGACTTTGTTATGTCCCGGTATGGGAACAGAACCCATTGCCTTGCTCATCTGGGCGAACGTTCAACATCAACGCCAAAAGCTGTTGTCAAACAAGAAACTAGGAAATAAAGGTAGCTAGAAGTAGAGAGAAAAACAAAGATCCCAAATATTGCAAAGGGTGCAGCAGATTTAGTTTGGTCGCTTTTGTATCCCAAAGTAGAGGACACAAGTGCAAATCCATATCTGCAGGTGGGGTTTTCCCACATCAGTCGCTTTTCATCACTTCTCATATCTTTACTTATGTAGGTTTTAACTTTCATGATCTTACTCGTTTTTTGGTGTAACGACATGTCAGCAATATTTTTATCTCTTTTAAATGCACACATAGGAGGTTTCGTGAACACCTTTTTAAGGTTGTCAGAACGGTGTAGAAGGTGCTGGTGTTTTCGCAGTATTTCTGATATACTCGGCAAATTGTTGCTGTATGTAGTCACCAATGGAACTCGTTCTTGATTTCTTGTTTCTGTTCTCCTTGTTTCTAGCAATGTTGTTCGTTCTATAGTATCGGCTCGTTTAAGTTGTTTCTCTATTCTGCATCTCCTATGACCCCGCCTCACACGCCTGTTCTTGGTTTTAGCTCTTTCCTTAAAGTATTCCTTCTCATCATGGCATAATATTTTTGCTCTGATTGCAAGGCCGTATGGGATCGATTCTTTTACACTCCTGTAATGGTCTGACTGCATGGAGGTACATATGCTTATCTTTTTTCTTTTTCATATAATCTTGAATCATGTATATTTGACAGGTTGGCGAGAACAGCGAAAATTAAACACTGCTAAACAAATGCGTTGTACATTAAGAATGACAAACAGCACATGTGTCGCCCGTCGTAATCATCACTGGAAAGGGTGTAGGTCACCAACGATACACGACACAGGAAACTATTCTTTACAAATAATTCCCAATAAAATGTAGCCACAGGAAGTTAGCACCGGATTCGTTTTTCGTTTATCGTTATTCGAACTCATACACCTAAACACTGCCCCATTTGGCCTTGGTGTGTTATAATCGTTAACTGATATCCAAAAGCACTGTTGTACCTTATGTGCTATTTGAATAACGAAAAAAATAACGAATAACGAATAACGGGAAAACTCGTTTTTCGTTTTTCGTTTTTCGAACGCATACACCTAAACACTGCCTCATTTGGCCTTGGTGTGTTATAATCGTTAACTGGATATCCAAAAGCACTGTTGTACCTTATTTGCTATTTGAATAACGAAAAAAATAATGAATAACGAATAACGGGAAAACTCGTTATTCGTTATTCCTTTTTTTTGTTTTTCGTTTTTCGAGCTCATGCGCTAAAACACTGCAGTAATTGACCTTGGCGTGTTAGAGTCGTTATCTGGATATCCAAAAAACACTAATGATTCTTATTTGGTATTTGAAAACGAAAAACAAAATTGAATAACGAATAACGGGAAAACTCGTTATTCGTTATTCGAATAACAAAAACGAAAAACGAATCCGGTGCTAACTTCACGGTGCCATAAAATGTCATAGGCGAAAATCAACACTAGGCGTAATATCACATTTTGTACATTGATATAGATGTTCTATATTTATGAATCCACTTAATAATCGCTGTATTACAACATTGAAACTGATCAGAATATTTTGCTTATTAATCAGTAAATATGTCCAGTAAAAGTATTTACAGTTTAACCGTATGTTTTCATTGATACAACAGTTGGCGAATTGAAAAACAAACATGTTTGAGGTAATTTGGTTTGCTGGTGAACACAGTTTCATTGTAATAGGGTGTTATCTAACCCATTAGGTAAAGTTAAGCAATGAACCAATACCTGACGATGCTGTACTCGAGTAATTTGATGCGTGTATATTATTCTCAATATAGCAAAGAAAGATTGGTGACAAGGAAACACTGGACCGTAAATCAAGTCACATCTTACCGTCAGATGATGGCTTTAATACAATGCAAATAAGTTCGTCTTTTTCGATAGTGGCTTTAGTATGGATACGAAGAACTACAACCAAACACATGGCGATGCGATAGGTTGCAACCTGTTGTGAATTTTAACATTAATGTATATGAGGAACTGGGGTGAACAGTTTTCTGAGGTTATGGCCTTGTTAAGGATTTTAAGTCCTATCAACAGGTAAGGTCATTTAAGAACGGGCTTCTGTGTTTGCTGTGTGCGAGCATGTGTGTATTTGTGACGAAGGCAGGATATGTTGGTGTATTTGCCATTTTCTGATAGCGGGAATTAGATGCCGGCTTTATTGTGCTATCTAACTGAAATGCCATGCCAAAGGCACCCAGCACGGCATTCAGCCTGGTCACATTATACTGACAACGGGTAAATCAGTTGCTGCCATTCCCCTAAATGCTGAACGTTAACCAGGGAATATCAACTACCTGTTTTTAAAGGACTTTTGTATGTTCCGGCCTTTGGACATAACCTTTGCCTTCCCCACCTGTGCGAAGGTTCAGCATTAAAACCGAAGTTGACGTATTGCCAGCAAGGAGCTATGGAACAAAAGGTAATCGGCATATGGACAGAAGTACCAGCAGAGGATGTCATGACACCTTTCCCACGTCAAGAAATCACCAGCATTTAGGAATGAGGATTGAATGCATATGCTGGGGAAATTACTATTAAAAAGTCAATTAAGAAAATGGAAATACAGCTGCAAAGACGGACCAATAAAATCGGGTTGATGCCATTAAACATGGCTGAATTTAGATTGCACAGAGCGGAGACGATTGAACAATTCGAACAAACGATTGACATTTGACATCATCTTACCTACTTCCAAATAAATTTCGGAGACATCAGAGGACGTTCTTCATTTCATATGAGGTGTGGATTTGTTTGAGCCACCTATGAATCCTGTAATAGAGACCGGAACACCAGTGACACGATTAAGATACCAACTGCACTGTCTATATCGAGTCCACATCTAGTTTCGGTACAATATATTTATCAAAAGTCATGAAGGGCAATTCATAGCATATTAAAAGAATATTCACAATACGCTTTAGAAGATGTTACACGTGGAATGCACTACTGTTTTGGGAAGTAAATGCAACACCACTGTCTATGAAGGAGATGGATACTATCTAATATATACACGTACTTCAAATACGCTGAAAGGTGAATATCTGGCGTACGGCCAACTCCACGAAGAGAAATGAATACTGTTTAAAAAATATCAACAAGGATGATATGTTATAATATAAGCATTTCTGTAAACTCTGTGTAACAAGGGCCACAGTGCTATTGCGAGGTTATAACCACCAACGCCATCATAATTATTGAAGATGTCACAAAGGGCTATAGACCGTTGGTCATTCGAGTTGACAAGAGGAGCATCACCTTGAACCAGAGGTTTGTCTATATAGCTTGGCGGCATTGTTTACATCAACTAAAAGGGCTATACTTCCAGCTGAGGGCAACGATCCGTTTGGTTGGCCAAAGAAGGGGCAATAGACATATGATTCATTAGTACGAGGTCTAGATGGGAGAAAGTATCATATTATTCCAGATGTTTTATGTATGAGAAGGAATTCAGGTTGACAAAGAATATAAGCACGTTTTATCGTCGTCATTATGATCTCGTTCAGAAATATATGCAATTGGTGCAATCTGATGTTTCTGATTATGCTCATTAGTCTTGAAGTTCGTTGTCATTACTTTGATTCTCGCTTTGAGGACGTGACATTCCTTGGGTTGTAACCTAGATTTACATAGCGGGGTCGTCGATGAAGCAAAAGACGCTTACGTTTTCGGTACATCTGGTTTCCAAGTAAATCGTTCTTTTGTTCATCTATCGATTTTGATTTTTTTCACGGAGGGGGAGGATAAATATAAAAGTCATTCCTACATTGTTTAGCAGTGTCAGTAAATATCAGTGGTCAAATTTCACAATGTTTTAAATAGTCATAGTTTACATGGTCAATGTATAAAAGGGTCAAGTAACATAGGTGTCCATACACATATATGTCAGTTTACAGAACTTATTTAATCACATGACACACCGTTTTATTTCGGCTTCATTTGATGCTGATGATTAGGAAACAGCCACTCCTGATTTAGTTCTCTTGAGAAATCGATCGCATTGGTGCAGTTATGACACAAAATGAACCAGCACCGGTATTGTTAATGCAGTGATGCCATGTTTCTCGTTCCAGTAAAAACACATCCATTGGGAGAAGGCACTTTATAGCAAAATTTATGTAACATGGCAAACAATATATACTACTTACCTGCCGTTCGCTGGTTATATGCGAGACCAGCAGATAATTAAACAAGGCAATGCGTCTGAAATTCGCAGGTGTCTTTCAGCTCAAGTTAATGAACAACAGGGTTTTACCATGAACGCATATTTCAAAGTGCTATTAACTTCGCTATGTCTGTCTTTTCATTAAGACTCATTTTGACGTTATATCATTTTTGTAAATTTGAGCCGCTTCATGCAAGTAATTTAGTAGAAGGGAGTTTCACCGGGAAACAGATAAGCCTGCCTCCCTCTGAACTGTGGAGTCAAGCAGTCCAAGACAGTTTTTTGACGATTTCAGTATCGCATTACAATATTTTTCGCTCCAGCCGTGTTTTCTATTAAATAACATCACTCGTGTTGTATCTACCGCACAGTTAACAACTGTATTTAAGTCTATCGGCACACCATATCTTGTTTTACGAATGTCGGCACGCACACAATATGTTACTAATCACAACCACAGCCAGTTGTTTCCTTCAAAAATCGCAGCGGGTCCGGTCCCGACTCCGGGCTTTAGTCTGCTCCCCACTACCACAAACGATCATTATCATGCTTATCAAGACTTATCGGCTGCATCAAAGCGCCGCGTTCAAAGGAAGAGCTTTGGCTATTACAGAAGATGATTTATGCTACAACTAACGATAAATCTTTTAGAATATAACTTAATCAAAACTGCGTTTTAGTCATGATAGTAGATCTCACATTTCAAATTGCGTTCGCTACTACGCTAGTTGTTTATAATGGTGTTTCGAATAACTGTCGGTATATCCACATACTTGGACATGCGCAGTGGATGTATTTATATATAATAACCACGGTAACACATGTAGGTTTTATCATTATGTTCAATCTTGCTTATTTGTTCGTTGAGACCAACACGTAATCAAGTCATGTTTATGGCGCATTAACTTTCCGATACCTCCGCCATGCCTCCGATGAGAGTTACTGTAGATAAGTATTCCATTAGCTCAACATTTTACACTTACGTTTATACTCTTTGTCATAAATAAAATCTACTAAACAACTTAATAAAACGTTATTCCTGCCATGCATTTTGACATTTAGTATTTCAGGAATTTCATTTCGGTCTGTAAAAGTGATAAATGACAGCAAAACTTCCATAATACATTTCCGTGTCATTATTTTGTTTTGTTCAGAACTACAAATGTAATATATGTTTCAAGATTAAAACTATTATAGTTTGTATATGCCTGTTTTGACCTATTAACGATAACAACAACAAAAAATATACTCTTTCGCGAGATATGCACAATGTCAGACAATGAAAACAAGCAATTTCTATTTTATTGAAATGTGTTATAGGGTCCACTTTTAAAGGGATTTGCAAAGCAGATAGCTGCAAAACCTATGTTTAAGGATATGTATGAGAGTTTGATATAACAAAATGAAAGTTATACCACCTTACAACAAACTAAAAAAAAAATCAAAGCGACATCAAAACAAATGTGTGAAGACATGGTGAGCTATGGACAACTAGTTTTTCCTTTTCCAATAGAAGTTGGAAGGTAGAGATACGTTATTTCGTTACAGTTGATAAATTATGCCTGACTAATGCCTTAGGGTTTTAAAGGATTTTCGATACAACATATTCTACAACTGCAGCTATATAACCCTGAAGGTGCATAAGTCGTTACTATTTTCAAAGTCTCTCTTATAAATATATGAGTCTCCATTCGTTGTCATTGGTTTATACGGTCGCTAAGTTTCATTAACCATTTACCAATATAATGATTTATCGTATAACCAAGAATTTATCAAATATTACGCCACGATTACCCTAATTAACCTAGTTGAATAACACTCAGTATCTATGGCAAACTAAAATGAATTATCCTAATTATAACACGGAATTTATGAAATTAATGATAATATGTTAATGTAAAAACTCTAATGAGCAAAATCCAGTTACATATTGAAAATTTCAAGGTTTTAACATGAATGACATGGCTTAATGGTGACGTCATCATTATAATCACTTGATACCGATATAGAAGTTATTTTGTTGCTTTTGCAAACACTTATTACCACGCTAAACGGGCTGCTGTATTGATACATTGGAATGCATTAAACATTATATCAAAACTGTATCAGATTAATAATGCCAATCGTTATCTCAGTTACCCCTCTTATTACTGCACCATGAATACGCCACTAGTTCTTGTTTTTGCAATTATTATGCACATTTCTGTCCTTTCATTCGACATAATGGTGACCTCGTTATAACACAAAAACATATCTTGACAATATTTGGAGTTATAATGAGCTTTTATTGTACTCTTTGTCGTATGGAAATTAGAGGGAAAGAAAATATGAGCATCGTACTTATTTTAATTTACATTCATAGACATTTATGAATACATTTTGGACTATGGTAAAACTTTAGATAAAGCGTCTATGAATGCCAGCTTAAAGCAATCCATAGCCTACTTATTTACCCGGGTTTTTTGTAAAGACGGCGACAGATCTATAAACTGACAAGATTGAAAGGTACAATGTATAAATAATACGGTAATGAAAACCCAAAAGATGACAGGTTATTTTACTCTTTGTTTACGCCTGGTAATTGAACAAACCCGGTTGAAATGTTTCCCCGTTTCCAAAAACGAAAGGTGCCACCTTTTTGTGGTATTTTCTTATCATGAGGGACTGGATACTCAGTTGTTAAAGTGCTAGTCGATTTAAAGTCAAAAAAGAGTTCACATCTTTTAATGAGTTTGAAAGCAGATTCAAATGACATAATCGGCACAAGTGTTGCAGAGAACGCCAAAAAATAGCCACCTAATGCTTCAGGGATGACAGCGGCATACGAGGTGTGAAAAGGCTTTATCATAACGCTAATGCTTATGTCAGTATTACCCTGATGGGCAAATCACTGATGGAAAAATAGTTTTAATGCTGTCCCATTTAGTTGAATTTAAGAGGGATTGTCTTTAACTCTTAAATTATGAATGGCGTCTTTACATGTGTTGCCGATGGAAATATGTGTTAAAGTTTGGAAGAATTTCAACAGAGGACATTTAAGACGATGCAGCATTAATCATTGATAATCACGAACATGGGAGATAACACATTAAGTTCGTATTACATGTTACAAGGAACAATCTATATCCAAAGGAACAAAGATGAGAGCCATTTATGGTGACAAATTGTGAAAAACTAGTCTTGAGACGATGATGTTCAAATCGATCATAATTTCCTCTTTTGAAGACACTTTATTCTATGCTGACCTTGTGACCTTGTATGGGCGGATTAGTCGACTGGTTAACACTCGGCTTTCCAAGCAGGCGGTTGGGGTTCGATCCCCGAAGTCGCCGTACGCATGTAATATCAGAGAAAGTGTTTTTCTCCTGCCCACACAACCCCAACAACCCTGGTGGAATATATAAATGTAGCATTCAAGTGAGGTGGCACTATAAATGATAACGTTGGAAGCACGGTCCCACTATAAACAGAACACAAAACATCTCCAGCACACACACAGCCATACACACATACGGAGATATCAGCCCGGTGGCATAGGACTAGTAGTTAGCGCCTGATAAGGCAGCTCCTGCGAATTCCTCAATATTGTATTGATTAATATATATGCTAATTGTATTGACTGTATAAAATTGTATATCTATATATTGTAAAGCGCTTTAGAGTGGCTTATGTTAGCTAGATAGGGCGCTATATCAAATGTTGCATATTTGTTTATTTATTTATTCAATTGCCTTTGTTTGTTTTAGCCATACAGAAATTCTCCTTTGATTATCAACTGCTCAGCTCACGTTGTGTTATCATTTGACAGATATATAAAGTATTCCTCAAAATCAAATGGACTTTGAACAAATTATAGGGTATTTGACATTTGTCAAAAGCAGTTTTTCATTCTTTATTTGAAGATTTTAATATAGTTTTACGCATCTTTATTATTTAAATTGAGCATTATCAGTCGAATTTCCGCCATTCGATTACACATGTTCTTTCACAGGTCAAATTATTTTGTTCTTTCAGATACAGTATAATTTTCATTTGTATTAGTTAGCAGTTTTGCTCCGGAGTTACATTGTTCCCCATGCATATTTTTGGTCATATTACATGTTCATGAAAATGAATCCCGACATAATCCAAATGTGTGTTTAACATTATAATTCAAAAGTTTTTTACGTTTATACGTGTATTATATATTCGATCATGAACAAATATTTGCAGGGTTGATTTGAACATAACATATGGAACAAGTCAAAAAGCAAACTTAATTCATCTTGATACCAAGATATGTATTACTGCGAATAAACATAGTATTAGTAAAACCCACAACAAGATAAATAGTATTTTGATGGATCTTTATGCAAATTTTAGTATAAATGTTCCATTGTGTGTTCGAAAGCTATTCAAACAAGAGGCACATAGGGTCTGTATAGCTCACTTGGATATATAAGCAATCATGGCAAAATATTCTCCAAATGAGATCTAAGGGATTATGGCAGACCCCAAGGCCAATCCTTGTTGATATCTGTATTAGATTGTTCATGTCCAAAAGATTTATGTATGGTTATGGGGTGGGGATCTCAACTGTTTCCAAGCTGTGACTCAGAGACTAGGTCCATAGGGTGGTGGCCAGATTCCAGGATCAATTCTAATAACATGAGTGCATTCGTCTCTTTTTGCCCAGTATTTGTATTTATAGTTTTGGGCTGGGATCTCAACCGTTGCAAAGTAATGACCCAGGGGTTAAGTCTCCAAGGGTGAGGCAGACCCCAAGACCATTCTGGAAGCGTATGTGCATTCATCTCTTTATACCCAGCATTTGCATATATAGTTTTGGGGTGGGGATCTTCACCGTTTCAAAGTTATGACCCAGGGCCATCCTTGAAGCAAATGTGCATTATTCTCTTTATACTCAGCAATTGTATATATGGCTAAACGGTGGGGATCTCGACCATTTCCAAGTAATAAACAATTTTTGGCTCCACCCCTTAGCCCGAGGGGGTCAGCCCCACCACTTGTAAAATTTTGAATGCCTGCCTCCCATGAATGCTGAATGCTTCCTTCCAAATATGATCGATATCCATGCCACAGCTCTACAGAAGAAGTCGTTTATAGGAATATAGCCAAATTGCCCCCCTTCGGCCCCGCCCCTCAGCCCCCTGGGAGCTCAGCCCCACCATTTGTACAATTTTGAATTAACACCACCTAGGGGTGCTTCGAGTTAAATATGGTTGATATCCATCTCTTAGTTCCAGAGAGGAAGTTGTTTATAGGAATATAGCCAAATTGCACCCTTTTGGCCCCACCCCCAGCCCCCTGGGAGCTCAGCCCCATCATTTGTACAATTTTGAATCAACACCACCTAGGGGTGCTTCCAGTCAAATATGGTTGATATCCATCTCTTAGTTCCATAGAAGAAGTCGATTAAAGCAATACATAGCCAAATTGCCCCCTTTTGGATCAGCCCCCTGGGAGGTCAGCCCCACTATTTGTACAATTTTGAATCCCCATCACCTAGGGATGCTTCCAGTCAAATTTAGTCGAATTCCAATCAGTGGTTTAAAAGAAGAAGTCGTTGAAAGAAATTGTTGACGTACAGACGTACAGACGACGGACGAACGACGGCCGACACGGTCCAGGTGAGCTAACAATCAAATTGGTCATGGAATAACTCCAATACGTTTCTTGTTAAAACAGCATAGACACACATTCACATAAATGCATGTAAAATCTAAAGATACTGCAACCATTGTGGACCTGCAAATATGGATAACAATAAGATAATACAATCAGTTTACAAAACAAAATCTAAAAATTAAAACAAAAACATGCATTCTGAGGTATACATTGCATCAAGTCTAGCAAAATCAACTAGAAGAAACAAATACCAACTCGTATCTTTCATAAAGGAAACACATTTTGCATGTGCTGATTTTCTAGGATTTGTGACGGTATTTAAAAAAAAAGGTGAAAATGTTAACTTGTAATTGCAGATCCATCATATACAGTCTGTATGTCTGTCCTACAATGCCTTCTTAACTATTGATCACTCATTTCATGTCGAATAGATTCGAATTACATATATATTTCACAATAACTTTGTAACAGATACGATTTAACGAAAGCCCAGCGCTGTTTGGAAAATTCTGACTGTGTGAAGTCAGAGACGAATTACTTGCATGATTTGCATAGCCTTTGGCAAGAGGTAGAACCGGGCAATTATTTGTGAAAAGCCGTCAATGCCGTGATGGGACTGTTAATATCAATAACCATAATTGGTTGATACGACCCCGCCCACCTTTCCACATCAATACAAATAACTTTCAATATGTTTACAAATTAGGAATAAATAGATTTAGTATTGACAATAACATAAACGTTACTTCCAATGCTGTCATCTGTATTAGAGAGGGGCAATAACCCGCAAAACAGTTTTTAGGTTGAAAATTTGTTGACTGACCTTATTCTATGTTGAAACATTAATAATGGAAAAATCAATTTGAAAGTTCCGTCATTTAATTAGTTTGAGTTTTAAGCGATTGCATTTCAATCTAGAGCACAAAGATAAAATATTGCGATGTTTCGTTGAAATCAAACTAACAATGCATTACAAGAATTGTCAGACCGTGCAAATACATCTTTACGACGTTGAAAGGGCCACGGGTTCGTTTTATTGTGATTGGGGAAGACATATTTATGCCAATAGCAAGTTATACACGATAGGTATTACAGGATTTATGGTCGATCGCCTATTGCTGTCTGGCTAAGGGGCTTTATTGAGGTATTTCAACACCTACACATCGTAAACCATCCCCTACCGACCGCTCTTATCGGACACCGCACCACTCCAGGGAAACCGGACCTCTTATTTCGCCATAAACAAACGACTTCTGGGAAACTGGACCTTTTACTTTTCCATAAAAGGACAACTAGAGGGAAACCGGACCTCTTACGATCCATAAACAGCCTACTTTATAGTAACCGAACTGTCATATTTATATAAACAGTCAACGTAAACGAAAAATAACATCTTGTATTTTTTCGAACTCTCAACTTCAATGCCTTTTGTTTTCCATACACAAATCACCCAATGAAAAGATTTTTCTACGTGTGCATAAACAGGCCACAGAGGAACGTATATTATGAGAGATATGAATTGTTGCATAAACAAACCACTTTTGAGAAACCAAACGCCATAAACAAAAATGTAATTAACCCTTATCCCCTAAATATTTAAACTGCACTTGCCAAGTCTGTGATTTGGTCAGGTTCAAATGTGACTTTAGGGGTGAATCGGTTAAATAAATAGACCACTTCTTAGAAATAAGCTTTCACATTATTTCAAATATTATAGAGAGACCATTTCTTTTATTATCATTTTTACAGTGAGACCACTTCTGATAATATAAACCTCTTTAATTAAGTAAATAAACAACTTCTGAAAAAAGAGACTTCCTCGTAATTTGAAACCTCCAATGAAAACAAACATCTCATATTGAGAAACGCAGACAAATCCTTGAAATGGGGGACTCATATATGTTTACTTTACCAAAACTCAGGGAAGCAGACGGGTTTTTTATGAACAGAAACCTCATAGAAAACAAAATTCTAAAGATTTACATACACAGTACAATAAAGAAGCAATATGGAATGCGTGAAATAAAACTCGTTCAATATCCTCTTTATCATAATATTGATGAAATGAAAGTAGACAAATATGTTTAAAATAGTTTCTACTGTATCTTCAGGGAAACCATGGTTGCTCATGTAAAAAAAACACTCCTTTTTAGCATAGTTTCCATAAAACAAAAGATTGTATATCAACATGAAAATATCAGAAAAGATATATGTATATGATATCTGCATAAGGATATTAACAAGAAATTATACATGTACAAGGTTCCAGTAGTTCTTGATGAATTCAAGGTTTTGTTAGTACTGGATGAATACAAAGGTCCCATTGATCTTGACAAATATAAGGGTCCGCTTATTCTTAATAAAACCTAGTGTCCGGTTGGTCTGGTGGGAAACCGGGGTCCTATTCTTCTATACAAATACCAGGCTCCGGTTGTTCTTGAAAAATAATTGGAAACAGTTGTACTTGATGAATAAAAAAGTACGGTTGATCTTGAAGAATGCAAGGGTACGGTTGTTCTTGATGAATACAAGAGTACGGTTGTTCTTGATGAATACTAGACCCCAGTTGTATAATAACTTGAAACAAATTAGGACTCAAACAAAAAAGTACTGTTGTTTTATTTGAATATTCTGACATTTATCTCAAGTATAAAGTGTAGTATACGTCAAACGAGTTGATGAATATAAAACATATAATTATATATTCAATGTTCGAAGGAAAATACGTTAAAAGATCATTGAAAACCTGTAGGTCATCATTCCTTTTGTTGTTGTTGTTGTTGTTGTTGTTGTTGTTGTTGTTGTTGTCTGCGTAATCTCATTCACTATCAGTCTGATTAAGGTAAAATTCGAAACAATTACTGTTAACATATTTTATTTACAGTTCATAATGCATTTAATAGTAAAAACACACGTATCGTTATGTCCGAACTGCAATCCATCAATAACGATGCTACAGTGCTACACCTTGTTGTATTGGACTTTGTTACAGGGCAATTTCTTCATCACCACAAATGATAGAGAACAAAAAGAGTTCTTTTACGGTATCAGCTTGTTATTACTATTGATGATTATGTTTAACTCTTTCCCATAAAGTCGTCCTTTTTCGTGTAATTTGCAAATGCTTTAATTCAGGAAATTGAGTTAAATGACAAATTGTACGGTTGTTCTTGATGAATACAAGAGTACGGTTGTTCTTGATGAATACTAGACCCCAGTTGTATAATAACTTGAAACAAATTAGGACTCAAACAAAATAGTACTGTTGTTTTTTTTGAAAAATACATCATATTAAAGCATTCAGTTTGTAATAAAACATTCGCCAAAGAAAAATGAAGTCGTTACATATTATTGATGCAATATTATTGTCTTTGCTCTGAGATATTCCTTCGTATTTTCCTATTAGCAGTTCGACTTATTTTGTTGGAAAAGATGTTTCATGAAATACTTTTAACTACTGAAATATTTCAAACTTCTTAATGAACTATTTTTTTATTTTTTTTCCCTTTTTTCAATATACTTTCAACCAATAATTGCTTCAATGCTTAAATAAAATAGTAAGGTAAATCAGCGTACAGGATTGCAACATCTAAGAATATCTATTTAAAATAGTTATTTTTATTTCCTGTGGTTCAGACCTTTGGGATTTCCATATTTTTGCCGCATCTAGCATCACCGATGAGTCTTTGAATAACGAATCAGCTACATTTGTATGCATTATAGTTCAATTCTGGTACACTGTATCTTTAACTAAATTTCATTGGTGCAAATTACATTCATGTATCTTGATGTTTCAAGATTGCCTTGCGCGTATTGATATATTTCACGGGGGGGGGGTGGATTCATTCTCACAGTGCACTATTGCAGTCTGAGGCGGTATATGAACATATTAGTGTGATGTTGCTTTTATTCCATACTTACATATGCATGTCATAGTTTCTGCATAACATTGCGTATCATTACCCTGTAATAATTTTCAATTTACTTCCTAGAAAACCGGAACAACGCAACACGACATCCAAACCATTAATACAGATATGATATTGCAATGCTAAAATGTTCGATTCTAATTCTTGTTTCCATTCGTCGATTGATCAATTGATTTTCGACCAAAAAGGTTCCATGTACAAAAGTAATGCAAATTGACAAATACAAGACATTGAATTGCATACAAAATTGTAGCCTGAAATCTGGCTGTGTCACAATACGAATTACCAGATACGTATTATATTTATATACATATTATATGATACTAACGATCCCATTGTCTCATGCATATCAGTATTTGTTATCTGTGTTTATGGTATAATTTCCG
Source organism: Mizuhopecten yessoensis (assembly GCF_002113885.1). Classification (NCBI taxonomy): domain Eukaryota; kingdom Metazoa; phylum Mollusca; class Bivalvia; order Pectinida; family Pectinidae; genus Mizuhopecten; species Mizuhopecten yessoensis. The sequence continues at coordinate 158,681 of NW_018407547.1, forward strand.
TACATTGTTTCATAGATTAGATTTGTCTCTGTATGTTATATTGATACTGAGTTGTTCATCACAGATCTCACAGTTACAACTCGTCCTCTCTATATTTGTGGTGGATGCATAGCACTCAGTGGAAACTTCTCTGTCGATAAAGACTTGTTACCATGGAGGTACAAGGTCATACATCATTCTGCTCGAAGTAGGTGCCTAATGAGGACAATATATAATTTATCAGTTAGAGTGGCTTTGAAATTGATTACACTCCGGCAAATTTTGAAAAGAACCAATCTCGAAAGAAACGCGGGCAGAGCTGCAGAAAGTGGCTTCTAAATGTTTTTTACGTCTGCAGGTAAAGAAGTTAAGATTGAGTAACGAAACTCGCAAAACAGACAATTGTAATATCTAAAGTAGCCGAGAGTAATTTCTAAGATTTTTTGAAATTATTTCTGTAGCAGTATCCTTATTGCGCATCACTTGTATCTTACATGTAGCTAATCAACTGTTCCCAGAAAGGCCCACTACATGTATAAGTAGCCAATCCGATTTGAAAATTAAAACATGTTACTATAAAATCTCTCTAGATTAAATTTCAATATTAGAATTTGATAATTTATTCGATAGGAAGATACTAGTCGGTTCTTAGCTCAAAATAAATGTTTAAGGTATGGTAACGAAGTTAAACATGTATATATTTGATACATTTTGCATGTATACTGACTGCATGTGCCTCTTTTAATTTACACACGTTGGACTTTTTGTTATCAGTTAGCACGGATGAAAGTCCCAGATGGTCTACTGAAGTCGCCTCCCTTAATCATACACTGGGCTGTACCAGGACATTTATTTTTCCAAAACGGGGAGAGGAAGCAGGAGGAGGTGAATATGCTTAAACTATGTCATGTTCATTGTATGCAACGGCCCGTACCACAGATATGATAATTTGGAAGTAATACTTTTGTACATTATTATCATTATCATTACATGCTTAACAGCTCATCAATACAGGAGCAGTCATTAAGGCCAATACATGGTCGACAACATTGTATACTTAATGTGCAGTGATTTATTGGATTTGTTCAATCATATGCTGTAAATTCGTACATTGCAATAATAATAATAATAATAATAGTTCGAGTTTCTTATACATCGCTTTATCACAACCTAGTTCGTAGGTCGTCTCAAAGCGGTTCACAAATTATTATCCGTGGTTATAGGGCCTTTGCAACCGCCAATACCTTTCTCCACTCCCTGGGGAGCATACAGTCGGAAGACTAGAACAAGCGGAGTAAAGTATCTTGCTCAAAGATACAACACAGTGCCGTGCCGTGACTCGAACCCACAACCCTTCGGTCACGAGCCCGGCGTCCTACCAATAGACTACCGTGCCTCCAAACATATATATATGTGTATATTTTCAAAGAGGTGAGGTATTTAACATTTGTAGCGTCTAGCTAGAATTGCGCATTATGATCAATCATAAATACCTTTTTTTAGCATACAATAGATAGTAATTAAACTCAATAAATTCACGAAATCAGGTTTAATGAAACAGAACGGTTATGTCAATGTTCGAAAAAGAAAAGAAACACATAATATTTCTCTTGTTAACATACTGAACGCCAACAGACCAAAATGCACTACAGATATTGCTGATGGTAACGTTGTGTGTGGTATCATATATCACTATACACGTTTATCGCATATCTAAAGCTCCAAGATTCACAATCACCTGCATAATAAGTCTCTTCGATATTTATAACATTACATGCACGACCAAATATCTTATAACCTCACAAAAAGTTTGGTTATGCCAATTTAGTTTGGGTTTATTTTGTTAAACGTTCTATTACCAGCTAATGTCATTTAAGGTTAAGGACGTGTCTCCATACGTGTCGTTTAAGCTTGCATGTGTGTATGTGTGCCGCAGGCAGGATATGTTGATGTAATTGCCTCCTTGTGATAGCACGGATATGATACCGACTTTATTATAGTACTATCTCACTGAAATACCATGCCGAAGACACCCAGCACAGCATTTCGCCCGGTTACATTATACTGACAACGGGTGAACCAGTTGTTGTTGTTTCCCTGTTAAAATACCATGTTTAAGGACTTTGGTATGTCCCGGCCTGAGGACAGAACCCATTGCCTTTCTCACCAGGGCGAACGCTCGACATTTAGGCCAAAAGTGAGGTATTGCCAAGTAAGGCGCTGGGGAAAATAAAGAATGATAGAGATCCCAAAATGTTGCAATGGGTACAGCAGATTTGTTTTGGTCTGCAGAGGTTTAATACCAAACAATTATGGCATTTCTATATTATATTAATGACGCATAAAATCTTTTGGACATATTTATATTTTCTTTACTTAAAGCCGTATATATTTCGAGAGATGGTCAAGTAAATAAAACTTGCAATAGGGGCAGAATTGCTTAACGATAACCAATGTGAATTTAATATTGAAATTGAACGTTGTCGTTTTAAGTTCTAACTAAAAATTCTGATTTTAAGTTATCTATATTTTAAAAATAATAGCTCCTGTACCTTCCTTATCTTATGGCCCTTAAGGTCATGTGTATCAAAGTAATACATAACCTCGACATAAATACCTTACCATTCCAAATAAATGCACTTTTTGAAAAGAAACGAGGAAGTGTGTGTTTCTCTATGGGAGGCGAAGTAATCAAGTTCACATATGCAGTAAACAAAACATTTTGGCAGCCAGAAATGTACTCTAGGCATCATATTCTACTTAAAGACCACTGTAATCGTGTCAGGTAATCGTTATTTAAACTCACCAGTTAAGCATCGAAGCACAAGCAAATGTGTTCATGTTCGTGCTCTTTGAGTAATCCATATATTTAGGAACAACAGTTATGTCATACATTTTCAAACCTTGATGAATTTTTTTTCTTTATTCAGCACTTCAAAGAGATTTTTATGGATAACTTGAGTTGAAGTGTTTTTATCTGTATATATGATGGGCAAGTTAACACTGACAGCGCAGTCTGCGTGAAATTGGCAGTAAAATCATCTTTACATGGGGTTGTTTGTGAATACATTTTTGAAATATACAGTTAGGATATTCTCATTTCCATTAGAGACACCTTCATTTCCAGTAGATAATCAAGACACCCACATTCAAGTTGATAATCCAGACAGCATCATTTCCAGCAGGTATTCCCGACAGCTTCATTGAAGTCGATAATCCAAACACCCTCATTTCCAGTAAACGGTAAAGACACCTTCATTCCAGTAGATATGTTAGACACCCTCATTTCCAGTAGATAATCGAGACACCTAAATTCAAATCGATAATCCAGACACCCTCATTTCGAGTAGGTCATCCAGACGCAAAGCATTTGCATGTCGTCAACATAGCAGATCCTAGATTTGCTGGAAAATGTGCAATAAAAGTTTGCATTTTTTTAATTACCATTAATGTTTGAGGTTGGATTAAAATCAGCATTATCCACTTTAGGAGTAAGACAGAAAAATCGCAACCCTCGGAGTAAGATTCTTAAATGTCCGGCAAAGACTCTGGCTAGATATTCATGCATATTTCTCCTTGGGTTGCATTGTGTCTGTCTTACCCAAAACGTGGGGAACGATTCTATTGATCCCCTAAAAACATTGACTGGTTATTGGAACAACTAGCATAGTGGTTGGGTTAATAAGATTCAATTATAGTTGATTACGGAAAGATCATGTTTCAAAACATGGCAATATGAAAAGCAATATCGTCAATGTCGCCACCATTTACAAAGACCTAAACACAAAGCCATACAGCAAAAATGCATGCAGTAGGAAATTGCCAAATATGGTATTAAGGCTATTCACAGTGTAATCAGAATACACACTCCGATACCAAGCTTATTTTAATTCGGAGATGGAAACGAGGTACCACGAGGGGTACGTTGTCTTATAGGCAATGGAGTTGACATGGACGTACGTTAAATTACAAATGTGTGTGGTTGAATAGATATAATCAACTTATGGTTGCTCGTTATGCTGGAATATATAATGCGGGATTCGACAATGCTTGAAGAATAGTTGATCGATTCCCACTTAATGTTTTACCTTAGTCATATGTTACACTATAAACATGCACAAGCTGTGCGCTAAGTATTTCTAACGTAAGTTAAATGCATCGAATGCCCCAAAGAACTATTTTCAAAACGTCTTCAAAACAACAATGTTTTACCTATACCATTCATTGTTATTTCATATTAACGTAACGATAACCGGGCATTAGAATTGCTCTTTAAAATAAAAGGTGCTTTTAACTGTTCTTGACATTCGACCGAAAAATTTCATTGTGAAATTGTACCAACTATCAACATGCTCCGTCTTAATCGCTCTCGACAGTGAACAGGTAAATATCATTAATTACGTATCATTAATCAATTCCTTACCGTTAAGACAATGTGTTGCCTATCTTAATGCGGTTTTATCCTTTATACAAACTATTTCGGGACGCTTCGACAATGACATTTTGTCGATATCAGAGCAGGATTTACAGGAAAAACGACCGTCTGCTCAACCCACGGTAAGCACGCCAGTTCCTGGACTTATCAACTTTTCATCTGAATAATGGTCACTTTGGCGAATTTTACACTTCTGTCGTCCAACGGTCATTATTTCGTTTGCCAAACGGTTTCTATTTGGAAGGACATGTATGGCAAGAGTTTCAGAAGTGTATCAATCAAGAGGAAAGATGAAGCTCGAATTACAAGCGGTCATCGTCCAGAGTGAGAAAACCAACACCCTGTTTTAGGAGGCAGCAGACGGACATCAATTTTATCCAGTTCCAGTTTCCGAAATCGATTAGGTTAGGCCATTTCCATACGTTGTTAAGGCTAGTGCTAGTCAGGGTGACCTATGTCCATGCGTCACACGTGCACTGAAGAGGTCAGACGCTGTTTGAACCCCAATATTTCTCCGACTTGTCCCTAGTTGTTAGACCAAGGTTGACTTTACATTGTGTTCAAATTACCTAATCAATGTCAACGTTGGTCTATAAAATATATCCTCTAATATGTGTCTATTGGGCTTGAATTATTTCCTTTGATATATTTTTCTTGTAATTATCTAAAAGGTGACATTTATCATATATACAATAATACCTTGTTCAATATAAACTTTCAAGTCGTTGGTATGAATCTCAATTATGGTTATTTTGTGTAATGAAAGACATTTGATAGTTGTTTCGACATGTATTGAAATCTACAGAGACCGCGAATTCAGTTTGTTTTCTTTTTATACTTGTCAAATTGATTTATCCATGGACTTTTGCCCAACCTTTCTCATCAATATCAAAACTTTACAGATAACGTATGTTACTTTGATCTTATAGATTTTACTCTAATCCCATTATGGAAATTCTGATTTAGAATAGCTTACATTAAACGACGTAGAAAGTTATCAGAGAAATGAGATGAAGTTAAAAGCATCTAAACAAGACTACATTTTGAAGGACAGGAACATAACCTCTAACATCATAAAAAACACTGATTACGTCAGACCTACTCTTTTATATACAGATACATTAAAATGAAGTATTTTGAAATTTTGATGAACAAACTATGTGCACATATATCAGATATAACATCAAAAACCAGGTAAATATAAATCAACAAGAGTTGACGGACTAAGGATTAGCTTCAGCTATTGTCACTCCATTACATTAAAACACCGTGAATATGCCAGACACTGCAAATCAATATATGAGATTACAGACTTATTCTTTAAAAGCTAAATCACGTTAGAGATTTCCCAAAATTTAAATTTAAACCAAATCTAAACATTTGATAAAGTTCACTTTTTCCCCGATGGTGATCACATCCTTCAAGTTTAGAGAAAATAAAAGACCTGCTGTATTTCACTGCGTGATACAAAGGGCGACTAATGAGGGGCCTCCTGCAGGATCGGGAGTGGTTTCTTCTGTGTCTTCTGTGTAAGGGCACAATAAAGAAACAAAATTGTTTTTGCTGTCCACATTACAATTCCTTTTTGTCCCTCCCTCACACAATTACTATTGTTTTCGATATGGTGCCCCCTAGGTACAGGTACACCTACCGTCATATTAGCTGTTCTAAACCCAAATCAAACCTAATGTTGTTCATGTTTAGTCCCATAACAGCGTTTGCAGTACGCCCTTAAACAGTCTTTGTTGATCGTTTTTACTTTACATTGGTAACGAAGCTAAATTAGGGGGCTATGTTTTTGTGTTTCATCACTAAAATTCTAAAATGTATCTTCGCAAAGAAATTTATTGGATTGTCTATTCACTGTTTTCTTGTGGATTTCCCACTAAAACTCTTTATCGTTTTTTGTTCTCACAGCATATGGAAGATGTTGAAGGACTAGTATCATGCACATCACTGAACGTTGATCGGGTTAAATATCGGAGTTTTGATAGTGCCAACAGTGATTTCACACCAAAAGGCTGGCACTGAATGTGATATTCCACATAGTCCATGCGGTAAATATGACTACCAATAATAAATGTGTTGCCTCTTAAGAACTTGTATGTTCCTACTGGCATTAAATCTTAATCGCTTAAACCTTACAAATTTCACCTGGGATTCGTATAAAACAATAATAACAAAATTGGTTAGGATTGTCTTATCCATATGACAATTTTAATTATTTGAGTGTAAAAAACACATTCGTTATCTATCATGCTTCGAAACTAAAAAAAAATGGCTTGTAAGAATTCAGTAACGTATATTCTTATGCCGGGTACTTTTCCTTTCCATGTGTTGGACTTTTGTTTCGGTCAACATCAGTCTCTTTAACAAAATCTTACGATTGAACATGTATAGCCTATTTTGTGCAAAAGAACAGCCAATACATTACCACCAAATAAATCAACATGTGATGGGGCACGTATGTACACTATAGTATTTCTCTCGAAATGGTGTCAAAGCTGACAAGACAGGGCTGTTACATAAAAAAAGACGCACAAATATAATATTATGTCATGTTCTATTTTTTCAGAAAAAAAGGCTTTTCTGTTCCATTATTGAGCAACCTGAGAAACATAAATATTTCAGCGCCAGCTATTGGATTGTCTCCACGACAACCTTCACCTGTGACCACACGGATAAAGCAACGTCATCCGCTGATATTGGTATAGCTAAAAGGAGTTTCCATAAGTAGTGTCTTTGTATATCATGTTTATTTAACTCAAGTTGGGTTATTTTCAAATTTGAAACAAACGCATATGAGCTGAAGCGATTGTTTCTTTATAACCATTACACACATTTTTTGTTGACATGCTTCTTATCTTCCTTTTTTTCATGGGATCCAAATGTTTTCAATTTCGTTCATGTCAGGAATATTTTCCCGCTATGGTATAATTATATTTCTGATTTGTTCTAAAATAGTTTTAAGCCCATCGAATTTTACGAAAAGGATTAAAAATGCGAAGTACCTTAATCTGCCTCATTTCAATGATATTGTCGAGTGAGTGACTGACATCGTTATTTCACAAACAAGTAAAGAGTAATACCCGAATATATTTGTTTTTACTTTTAACATTTTGATGTTGATCAATTTTGTTTTATCTTGAGGGTTTATAAGGCGAGCTACGTGTAAATTTTCCATTGCCATTCTTGAATTAGAAACGACAAAGCCAAAGTGAACCAGTTTTAAATCCGAAAAAAATAAATACACTGTAGTTAAGGATTTTAAACAATCAAATGTGTTTACTAACAACTTGATTAACACGTATATCTAATCAACAGCTCTAGTTATGGATAGTCTGGGAGAGCAATGGAGGTAGAGAAACATTACCAGGTGCTGTATTTACAGTATAACATATCATTAGACGGTACTCATTTATGAAAATTCAGTTTAACGATTTTGAGTTTAATAATTTGATTTTAAACATTCTGTAATATAGCAAGGCGCAAATGGAGGGTACGGTATTCCTGCGTCTAGAAAAACAATCAAAACATTAAGAAATGTAAAGAAAACATTGGAAAGCACTAACATTTAGATATCACGAGGAAAGGTCAAAATCTTAAAAAACACAATAAGCAGTGCTGGCCTACTCCATATGTCTAGTTTATACAATACAACAGAGGAACGTTGGGAACAATGTTGCTAATATTACGCAATACCGACGTTTAGCCAATACAACTGTTTTGCTTTTTTTATTCGTAGCATGGCTATGTACATTTTTAATAATATTATCAAACGTAAAATGTTTTATTTATCTAGAGTATAAACACGAAAGGAATTGTAACAGTTTTTTGTCATATTTTGTATTATTTGTAATATTTCGCTTAAATGCAAACATTGTTGTTTTAAGAGCATCAATTAAATTAGAATATTACATCAATTATGTATTGTTATTAACCGATAGTTCTTTGTACTCATATTGGGAAGGTTAGTATACAGCCCCGATTAGAATTTGAGAGCACATTGTTCTGTTTCAAAAATAAGGGCACATTTTATTAACCCGGGTAACAAAATATTGAATTCGGTCGATAAGTATGGGATTTCCTGAATGCCAGGTATGTCATCGACCATTCTTAGACCAATATTCTGTAAATTATTCCTTAGTTTTGACCACTGCTACAATTCTATAAGATGTGATATGATAAAGTAATTTGCAGAACGATTTGGCTAATGAGTACCGATTCCTTTGCCAAGGATTCCATTTTACACATTTTTTGTTGACATGCTTCTTATCATCTTTTTTATTTCATGTCAGGAAATATTTCCTGCTATAGTATTATTATGTTTCTACTTTGTTCTAAAATAGTTTCAAGCCCATCGAATGAAGACAGGCAACAAAAACTGAAAGACATATTCCTATTTAGAGAAATCAAAACATTTGGAAACCATTTTAAATCCTTTCAAAGCCTTCCTTTGGTATCAAACTAAGTTTACAAATTCCTACCTCTAACAGCACCAAGGATAAAGCTTTTGAATAGCGATATCTACTTCTTAACTTATGTTTGCATATCCGTATATCCGTACAGGATTAGAATAATTCATACAACTTTTTCATTTCTACTGTGAATACGTTGTTGCATATACAAATATTTTACAGCCTGACTAATCGATGAAATAAAATGAATAACAGCGCTTTCACGTTTTTACCGAGAAAGAATCAAATCCAATTCAAATTGTTCGCAATTGTTATTTTAGCTGGGATAATTTATTTCAGTTCGTAAGGAAGCCTGACATTTATCTGTTTAACACATAACTGACACCTTTTCAAAACAAAATTAATCGTTTTTGTTTATTTTCAATTAAATTAATACGTGCCCTTAATTTCTGAACAAACATTGTGTTTTTATTTTCTGATCAGAACTGTATATTATTTAGTACATTGATCGTTATTGAACAATTTTCATTGTATCCTGTGTTTTTTTATCCAGAAATCTACTTACTCCGGATTATAAGCGGGAAAAACCGTCTGGATTTATGGAATGCCACCGAAAGTATTCCCATTAAAATAAACAACAAGCATTAATGGTATGGATATATTAAGAAATATTGTTGCATAACATATCATTTGTTTTTAGCATTAAAAAAATAGCATATTTTATGGAGTGTCATATCAAAACTATGAGACAAAAATAAAAATATGTACTTCGGAAATGACTACCAATGTTAGTGCATTACATGCTGTTTTCATGTAAATCCATTCAACATACATGTATTTGACATAAAGCAAAAGGATGACGTCATATAGGTAACATTTAGGAAAGCTAGGTACATGTACATGGTGCGTAATTGAATATCATACATGTTTACGAGATAATATATATATAACGGCCTACATGTATTTAAGATTAAATATATAATGACATGTACAATGATAAATGTCATTATAATGACGACGTCATCTGTTATCATTATGGCGACTTGTGTGGTAAGCAAGTGTTTCTAAAGTGGTTACATAATTCTAGATGAATGCTCTCTACATTACGTGTCCGGAAGAGACGGGTGTGATATACTGTAAAAGAGATTATATCATCGATCACAATAATTCTGTTACTTAGCACAAACACATGTACAATTTTAAATGAGATTTATGTTGTAGTTTACATTTTAGAACGCTGTAATGAAAACGTCGGGCCGGGTTGAGAAAATCTAAAATAAAAGGAAAACGATTTTTAAAACGGGACTAAAATATAATACACATATGTGTAAAAATGTACCACTTGTATAGTCTGTTTATGGTTATGGTGATGACGTCACCATCTTATCTTTTAACCAAGTTTACATGTTTTGCTATGATACAATACGTGCACTGGAATTAGTATGCAAAACATCAAATGTACAATGGTATATATACTATGGAAACATATGTTAAAGAACCCTACAACTTTTGATGATCTTTGAACTTCGTGTGAAAAAAAACAAATCATCTGAATGGAAACTCATTTGTAAGTGTTCCTAACAAGGTATATCAATGCAGTACTTGCAAATACATTGTACTTAGTTACCGTAACTAACCTAAAGCTCTTATGTGATAATTTCCGGAGGAATATGTCCGAATCCGAATGAAGTTGACCTCGCAACTGTTAATCCATGAAATCAAGCATCACTCGAAAATATAGCTAAGCCTGATAAACAATGAAATGCGCTTATTTATTTCACGAAATCAAATTCTCGCGAACAACACACTTGAAGCAGAATCAAATAAGTAGTTAACTGATTCATCTTGTAATGATATCAAGATCCGTGATGCAAAAAGATCAGTTACTCATCTTCTATTAACTGATACCATAATCGAAATCGGTTCATTTGTCCTCCGATTGGCATTTTAAAATTTCTGCCCATTTCTTTTTTCTTCATTTACAATGTTTATATAAAGAAATGTTCACAGAGCTGTATTCGGAAATTTTGGCAAAAACAAGTGTCGATATCACAGGTTGAATTTGATTTGATTTACCTAAATAAGTAGTAATTCATGGATTCGTTATGATATTGATAATGTGATAATAACAACATTGATTCAAAAAACATTCTGTACCAAGAGTTAAACAACTATACAAATACAAACTTTGACGGTTTTGTTTAAATGATCTATTTTGTTTAATACTGACAATGTTATTTAAGACCAAAATGACGCCTATTATTTTTGAACTGTCATTTGCACATTCAATTGAACTGATTCATGTTTATATTTCTTGTGATGTTTTCGAATTGCGTCACATTTTGATGTACCTGGGATATCTTAGATACAGGTGAAATTTCCTTGTTTTGAAGTGAAGCCTTATCCTAGGCCTCATATCAGTACGTTTTAGTTACATTTTGATATATTTTATAGACTGCTATTTGTTTCAGAACACCCAATTTATGCCGTTTGATATATTCTCTTTCTATTAAAAAGGAAATCGCCAAGGCTTGATAATAGAGTAATCTACTATAAATTACATAATTGTAGTTCGTATTTTCAAATTAAGTGCAAGCAATAAAATTTAGTGTACGTAAATATTTCATCCAATTAGGATGGAAAGTGTTACGTTTTTGCAGTGTATAAACGATAAAAACATGGTATATTCAGCAGAACATCTTAAACATTATACTATCCAATTTGTTCAGTGGATTGTTTGGCTTTATACAAAATGATGACGGTGTATCGAGAAATATGTTGAAAGAAATATTTGAACGATAATCGAGTACAGACACTATCTCTCTGTCAGGATCATGCACACAAGGACCCTTGATTGGCCATGATGCTTCTCAAAGAACTTACACAATCCTGCACACAAACCGTCAATTTCAATTGCAGTTTCCCCGTGCAATAACTATCCCTGTCTGTTAAAACAGGACTAGCCGCCTCGTTAATTTTCTAACAAAAATCAATTGGTTGCTAATAGGGGGACGAGATAAATAGCGTTACGATCTCGGAGGGACAAACCTCATTAGCTTAGAAGCCATGTAGTATTTGCTAAAAGGGACATGTCACACTTTTACTCTAACGAGAAACTAATATCTTTTTCATGTAAGATCGTTAGGTAACAGTACCGAAAACTCCATCGTCCTCTCAGGGTCGTTAGAATCTTGTCAAAAAACTCCAATGTTCTCTCTCAGAGTCTTTAGCTGCTGGTCCGACAAACTCCAATAGGCTCGTAAGGTAAAAGGCCTACTAGCCCTGATCCTCTTGCTAAGCCTCGTTAGGTTTCAGTCCTGCACAATACAAAGTTCTCTTCAGCTCGTTAGAAAACAGTCCTGCACACTACAATGTTCTCTTAGACTCGTTATGTAACAGTTCTGCAAACTACAATGTTCGCTTAGGCTCGTTAGGTAACAGTCCTGCACACTACAAAGTTCTCTTAGACTCGTTAGGTAACAGTCCTGCACACTACAAAGTTCTCTTAGACTCGTTATGTAACAGTTCTGCACACTACAAAGTTCTCTTAGACTCGTTTGGTAACAGTCCTGCAAACTACAACGTTCTCACATACTCAATAGGTTACAGTTCTACAAACTACAATGTTCTCTTAGGCTCAATAGGTTACAGTTCTACAAACTACAATGTTCTTTTAGGCTCAATAGGTTACAGTTCTACAAACTACAGTGTTCTTTTAGGCTCAATATGTTACAGTTCTACAAACTACAGTTATCTCTAATTAGGTTCAATAGGCTACAGTTCTACAAAATACAATGTTCTCTTATCTCTTAGGCTCAATAGGTTACAGTTCTACAAACTACAGTGTTCTTTTAGGCTCAATATGTTACAGTTCTACAAACTACAGTTTTCTCTAATTAGGTTCAATAGGCTACAGTTCTACAAAATACAATGTTCTCTTAGGTTCAATAGGTTACAGTTCTACAAACTACAATGTTCTCACATGCTTAATAGGCTACAGTTCTACAAACTACAATGTTCTCTAAGGTTCAATAGGTTACAGTTCTACAAACTAGAATGTTCTTTTAGGCTCAATAGGTTACAGTTCTACAAACTACAATGTTCTCACAGGCTTAATAGGCTACAGTTCCACAAACTTTATGTTCTCTTACGTTCAATAAGTTACAGTTCTACAAACTACAATGTTATCTTAGGCTCAATAGGTTACAGTTCTACTAACTACAATGTTCTTTTAGGCTCAATATATTACAGATCTAGAAACTACAGTGTTCTCTAACTAGGTTCAATAGGCTACAATTCTACAAAATACAATGTTCTCTTAGGTTCAATAGGTTACAGCTCTACAAACTACAATGTTCTCACATGCTCAATAGGTAACAGTTCTACAAACTACAATGTTCTCACATGCTCAATAGGTAACAGTTCTACAAACTACAATGTTCTCAGATGCTCAATAGGTAACAGTTCTACAAACTACAATGTTCTCTCATGCTTAATAGGCTACAGTTCTACAAACTACAATGTTCTCTAAGGTTCAATAGGTTACAGTTCTACAAACTAGAATGTTCTCTTCGGTTCAATAGGTTACAGTTCAACAAACTACAATGTTCTCACATGCTTAATAGGCTACAGTCCTACAAACTACAATGTTCTCTAAGGTTCAATAGGTTACAGTTCTACAAACTAGAATGTTCTTTTAGGCTCAATATGTTACAGTTCTACAAACTACAGTGTTCTCACATGCTCAATAGGCTACAGTTCTACAAACTACAATGTTCTCACATGCTTAATAGGCCACAGTTCTACAAACTACAATGTTCTCACATGCTTAATAGGCCACAGTTCTACAAACTACAATGTTCTCAGATGCTCAATAGGTAACAGTTCTACAAACTACAATGTTCTCACAGGCTTAATAGGCTACAGTTCCACAAACTTTATGTTCTCTTACGTTCAATAAGTTACAGTTCTACAAACTACAATGTTATCTTAGGCTCAATAGGTTACAGGTATACAAACCACAATGTTCTCACAGGCTTAATAGGCTACAGTTCTACAAACTACAATGCTCTTTTAGGCTCAATAGGTAACAGGTCTACAAACTACAATGTTCTTTTAGGCTCAATAGGCTACAGTTCTACAAACTACAATGTTCTCAGATGCTCAATAGGTAACAGTTCTACAAAATACAATGTTATCTTAGGCTCAATAGGTTACAGGTCTACAAACCACAATGTTCTCACAGGCTTAATAGGCTACAGTTCCACAAACTTTATGTTCTCTTAGGTTCAATAAGTTACAGTTCTACAAACTACAACGTTCTCACAGGCTTAACAGGCTGCAGTTCTACAAACTATAATGTTCTCTTAGGTTCAATAGGCTACAGTTCTACAAAATACAATGTTCTTTTAGGCTCAATAGGCTACAGTTCTACAAACTACAATGTTCTTTTAGGCTCAACAGGTAACAGGTCTACAAACTACAATGTTCTCTTAGGCTCAATAGGTTACAGTTCTACAAACTACAATGTTCTCTAAGGCTCAAAAGGTAACAGGTCTACAAACTACAATGTTCTTTTAGGCTCAATATGTTACAGTTCAACAAACTACAAGGTTCTCTTGGGCTCAATAGGGAACAGGTCTACAAACGACAATGTTCTCTTAGGCGCAAGAGGTTACAGTTCTACAAACTACTATGTGCTCTTAGGCTCAATAGGTAACAGGTCTACAATCTACAATGTTCTCTTAGGCTCAATCGGTTACAGTTCTACAAACTACTATGTGCTCTTAGGCTCAATAGGTAACAGTTCAACAAACTACAATGTTCTTTTAGGTTCAATAGGTTACAGTTCAACAAACTACAATGTTCTCATAGGCTCAATAGGCAACAGGTCTACAAACTACAATGTTCTCTAAGGCTCAATAGGTAACAGGTCCACAAACTACAATGTTCTCTTAAGCTCAATAGGTTACAATTCTACAAACTACAGTGTTCTCTCACTAGGTTCAATAGGCTACAGTTCTGCAAAATACAATGTTCTCTTAGGCTCAATCGGTTACAGTTCTACAAACTACTATGTGCTCTTAGGCTCAATAGGTAACAGGACTACAAACTACAATGTTCTTTAGGCTCAATATGTTACAGGTCTACAAACTACAATGTTCTCTAAGGCTCAATAGGTAACAGGTCCACAAACTACAATGTTCTCACAGGGTTAATAGGCTACAGTTCTACAAACTATAATGTTCTCTTAGGTTCAATAGGTTACTGTTCTACAAACTACAATGTTCTCACATGCTCAATAGGTTATAGTTCTACAAACTACAGTGTTGTCTAACTAGGTTCAATAGGCTAGAGTTCTACAAACTACAATGTTGTCTTGGGCCCAATAGGTAACAGGTCTACAATCTACAATGTTCTCTTAGGCTCTATAGGTTACAGTTCTACAAACTACTATGTTCTCTTAGGCTCAATAGGTTCCAGTTCTACAAACTACAATGTTCACTTAGGCTCAACAGGTTACAGTTCTACAAACTACTATGTTCTCTTAGGCTCAATAGGTAACAGTTCTACACACTACAATGTTCTCTTAGGCTCAATAAATTACAGTTCCACAAAATACAATGTTATCTTAAACTAAATAGGTTACAGGTCTACAAACTACAGTGTTCTCTCACTAGGTTCAATAGGCTACAGTTCTGGAAAATACAATGTTCTCTTAGGTTCAATAGGTTACAGTTCTACAACCTACAATGTTCTTTTAGGCTCAGTATGTTACAGTTCTACAAACTGCAATGTTCTTTTAGGCTCAATCTGTTACAGTTCTACAAACTACAGGGTTCTCACATGCTCAATAGGTTATAGTTCTACAAACTACAGTGTTATCTAACTAGGTTCAATAGGCTAGAGTTCTACAAAATACAATGTTCTCTTAGGCTCAATAGGCAACAGGTCTACAAACTACAATGTTCTTTAGGCTCAATATGTTACAGTTCAACAAACTACAATGTTCTCTTAAGCTCAATAGGTTACAATTCTACAAACTACGATGTTCTCTTAGGTTCAATAGGTTACTGTTCTACAAACTACAATGTTCTCAGATGCTCAATAGGAAACAGTTCTACAAACTACAATGTCCTTTTAGGCTCAATATGTTACAATTCTACAAACTACAGTGTTCTTTTAGGCTCAATATGTTAGAGTTCTACAAACTACAGTTTTCTCTAATTAGGTTCAATAGGCTACAGTTCTAAAAAATACAATGTTCTCTTAGGCTCAATCGGTTACAGTTCTACAAACTACGATGTTCTCTTAGGTTAAATAGGTTACAGTTCTACAAAATACAATGATAGGCTACAGTTCAACAAACTACAATGTTCTTTTAGGCACAATAGGCTACAGTTCTACAAACTATAATGTTCTTTTAGGCTCAATAGGTTAGAATTCTACAAACTACGATGTTCTCTTAGGTTCAATAGGTTACTGTTCTACAAACTACAATGTTCACTTAGGCTCAACAGGTTACAGTTCTACAAACTACTATGTGCTCTTAGGCTCAATAGGTAACAGTTCTACAAACTACAATGATCTTTTAGGCTCAATATGTTAGAGTTCTACAAACTACAGTTTTCTCTAATTAGGTTCAATAGGCTACAGTTCTGCAAAATACAATGTTCTCTTAGTCTGAATAAATTACAGTTGCACAAAATAGAATGTTATCTTAGGGTCATAAGGCTACAGTTCAACAAACTACAATGTTCTCTCATGCTCAATAGGTTACAGTTCTAAAAAATACAATGTTCTCTTAGGCTCAATCGGTTACAGTTCTACAAACTACTATGTGCTCTTAGGCTCAATAGGTAACAGTTCTACAAAATACAATGTTTTCTTATGCTAAATAGGCTACAGTTCTACAAACTATAATGTTCTTTTAGGCTCAATATGTTATAGTTCTACAAACTACAGTGTTGTCTAACTAGGTTCAATAGGCTACAATTCTACAAAATACAATGTTCTCTTATGCTAAATAGGCTAAAGTTCTACAAACTACAATGTTGTCTTGGGCTCAATAGGTAACAGGTCTACAATCTACAATGTTCTCTTAGGCTCAATAAATTACAGTTCCACAAAATACAATGTTATCTTAAACTAAATAGGTTACAGGTCTACAAACTACAATGTTCTTTAGGCTCAATATGTTACAGGTCTACAAACTACAGTGTTCTCTCACTAGGTTCAATAGGCTACAGTTCTGCAAAATACAATGTTCTCTTAGGCTCAATCGGTTACAGTTCTACAAACTACTATGTGCTCTTAGGCTCAATAGGTAACAGGTCCACAAACTACAATGTTCTCACATGCTTAATAGGCTACAGTTCTACAAACTACAATGATCTCTTAGGCTCAATAGGTTACAGTTCTACAAACTACAATGTTGTCTTGGGCTCAATAGGTAACAGGTCTACAAACTACAATGTTCTTTTAGGCTCAATAGGCTACAGTTCAACAAACTACAATGTTCTCACATGCTCAATAGGTTACAGTTCTACAAACTACAATGTTCTTTTAGGCTCAATAGGTTACAGTTCTACAAACTACAATGTTCTCTTAGGCTCAATAGGTTACAGTTCTACAAACTACAATGTTCTTTTAGGCTCAATAGGTAACAGGTCTAAAAACTACAATGTTCTCTAAATAGGTTCAATAGGCTACAGGTCTACAAAATACAATGTTCTTTTAGGCTCAATAGGTTACAGTTCTACAAACTACAATGTTCTCACAGGCTTAATAGGCTACAGTTCCACATACTTTATGTTCTCTTAGGCTCAATAGGTTACAGTTCTACAAACTACAATGTTCTCTTAGGCTCAATAGGTTACAGTTCTACAAACTACAATGTTCTTTTAGGCTCAATAGGTAACAGGTCTACAAACTATAATGTTCTCTTAGGTTCAATAGGCTACAGTTCTACAAAATACAATGTTTTCTTATGCTAAATAGGCTACAGTTCTACAAACTACAATGTTCTGTTAGGCTCAATAGGTTACAGTTCTACAAACTACAATGTTCTCTTAGGCTCAATAAATTACAGTTCTACAAACTACAATTTCCTCACAGGCTTGATAGGCTACAGTTCTACTTACCTTGATACTGTTCCTCAGCTCTGTTTGATAACATTCTTATAAACAGCAATGTTTGCTCGTGCTTTTCAACTCCAGGTCTTAACCGTGTAACATGAATAACCAGAATTTGTAAACATTCCGACTTACTCAATTCTGTTGAAACGGAATTTCTTCACAATTTACATGTCATAAATTGATTTGAAATAAGGTAGGTGGCAACTGAAACGAGGTCCTTTATAACTGTATTTTACAGTATATTAACAACTAGCATCATGTGGAAGTTTCCACGTACATGTATATATACATGGTTGTTATATCCGAGTTTTGATAAGTACATTTGTATATCAATGAGTCCCATAAAATGAAAGTTTTGTTGTATACGAACGAAACCTTTTACTGCATACAGTGTCTTTAGTCTCTATGAATCCCCGTGTATAAAATAGGGACTCCATCTGTTAATACTAACTTATTGTTAGGAAGTATATTTACAGTGTAAGTTTGTTTTAAAAGACTAAATCGTGACGATGTGAATTCACAAAAAGAAAATGCATAATACTTTATTCAGATGAGTCTGGTTAAAAATAATAATAATAATAATAATAATAATAATAATAATAATATACAACATTTGATATAGCACCCTATCTAGCTAGCATAAGCCACTCTAAAGCGCTTTACAGTATATAGATATACAATTTTATACAGTCAATACAATTAGCATATATATTAATCAATAGGGGCTAACTACTAGTCCTATGCCACCTGGCTAATATCTCCCTATGTGTGTATGCCTGTGTGTGTGCTGGAGATGTATTGTGTTCTGTTTGTACTGGGACCGTACTTTCAACGGTATCATTTATAGTGCCACCTCACTTGAATGCTACAGCACAGATACCGCAACACCCACCCAGACCATTTAATACTCCACCTGGGTTGTTGGAGTTGTGTGGACAGGAGAAAAACACTTTCTCTAATATTCCATGCGTACGGCGACTTCGGGGATCGAACCCCGGCCGCCTGCTTGGAAGGCCGGAGTGTTAACCACTCGACCAATCCGCCCAAAATGTGACTCTTCTAGACTAATTTTGTAGATGTAATCGACTTTCCTAACGCATTAACAGGAAAAACATTACCTACAGCCAATCCACTCCAGTGAATGCTGGTTTGTTGAAAAATGCATTATTGTCTAGACAAATAGACGTCTGACTGTCAAAACAGACGCTTTGGTGCAATACAGATAACAAAATATTCCTCTTTCTGCAAACAAGGACATGATTGGAACTCTAAGTCAACAAAATAAAACAACACCTTGAACTCACGATACGACAAAGAAAAAAGGACAAACAAAAATCGGACGTGAAACATTCTCTTTTGTTTGGTAAATGCATCATATTGGTCGATAATTACGTAGCTAAGGTTTTCTAACGGGGATATTTTAATCTACGCCGTGACCGAAATACTTTCATGAATTAAAAAGAAAAACATTACGACGGGTGCCACTTGTGGTGCAGGAAACTCCCTTTCGATCACGTAATATTGCTTCCTGATTGTTAAATGGATATTATATATCTTTCCATTTGTTGGGGTGCCGTTTCAGTTACTGAATTGTGTTTTATCCATGTCGAGTTCTATTTTTCCTTCGTATTGACATTTTGGCGAAGATAGATCTGAGTGTGAGCAATTGTTTCGATTATACTTAATTGTAAGTTCAGGAAACCCCACCAACCAAAGAAGCCTTGTTGACAAATCCATGGCGTCATAATAAGGAAATTTCATTTTATTTACGCATCGTTAAGCCGTTCTGTAGCTGGAAATAAATCCAGTTAACCGATTTTACTTTAAATGCTTTTAATATGAAATAACTAATAAGATTTTTGTTTAATATTTGTCATCAATAATTGTTGTAAAACGACAGGGTTTTTTTTAAACGAAGGTTTATGAATTTAAAGAAAACCAAACAAATGAGAAAATGTGTTTATATATACTCATAACTGTAGTTACGGGTATTGGCTGAACGGCGGTGAAGTTGAATAATTCGAGCGTCTAGACGAAAGACAAGAGTAATTCATCGAGTTTTTCATCGAGTTTGACTCTTTCTATATATGAGAAATGTCAAGGTAGGATTGCATTTCTCACTTAAATCTTACTAAGTCAATTAGACGATATGTTTCTTTTAACTGTATTTGGTGTAATAATGCACATATATTTATGTGAAAACGTATGTTATTAAAAAACGCGCTTGCGTTCACTTATATTTGGGTAGTAATATTTTCGATAAAAACGTTTTCTGTTATATATTGACATCCAATTTAACTAATTGAATGAAGAAAGAGTAAAATTAATTGCTTTGTTTGTTGATAAATGAGTGTACTCAAACTTATTTACGATAACTGTCCGAATAAGCAAATCTCAAATGCTATATTCTATATACGTTTATTTTGATTTTATCTTTCCCTCTTGGGTGGTCGTAACAGACAAGTGTGAATGTGCATAGGAACATGGATTTAAGAACCATTGCAATGTTATTTCTAATGTCAAAATTAAAGCCCATTGCGAGTGTAAAGTTATGAAAGATTTGAAACGAGCTTAAAGAATTTCAAAATGACTTTAAGATAAACTCAATTAAAAGACATTTCAGAAACGAGAATCAAGCTATGTCATGCAACATATTTTGTAAAAAAACTACATACTCCATGGCTATTTGCATGGCTAAACATACAACTTATATAAAATTTACCGATAAATGTACTAATTTTTTATTATGATATTTTGTTAGGACTCCCTGGCAGTCTTTGCACCCCAATCTGTCTTCCGAAAGCCTTTTATGATCTGGCTCAAAGGTACCAGCCATATTCTAAACACATTACATAAAAAGACAGCGTCATTGCAATGTTATACATTCTTACAGAGATTTTGAGCCATTTGTGTCACATTCCAATTTTAGACAGATGATTGATGAGGTATAGAACTGTGCACGACGTAAAAACACCTAACGTTCCCTCTCGATAACATATCCCATATCTCAAAAGAATCTCTAAAATCACTTTTTTCCAGCTCATATTTCACTCAGTTGGCAATTCACAATATCGTTTGTAACCTCTTTTCTATTTTGAAATATGACGTTAAATATGAAATATCTACTTCACGTGCTAAGTCGAGATTGCGTCTTGTCTTTACTGAATGTTCCTAGCCGTTTGCGAATCGCGGTCTTATAACTGATTACAGTATACATGTTTTCTCCGCCAAATGTATTACCTTGTAACGCGCACAG
This sequence comes from Mizuhopecten yessoensis, assembly GCF_002113885.1. Lineage (NCBI taxonomy): Eukaryota > Metazoa > Mollusca > Bivalvia > Pectinida > Pectinidae > Mizuhopecten > Mizuhopecten yessoensis. The sequence goes on from NW_018407547.1 coordinate 179,906, forward strand.
AACGGGGCCACTTTCCTACTGACATCAAACGTAATGGCAATTGGCAAATTCAATAAGGACAGGAATTATTCTTAGCTAGGACTCGTTCCAAGCCTTTCATCTGCCATCTTTAGCTAACGTCCCAGGTGTGATTCAATTACGGGTTCTTGTGTGATTTCGCGAGACGTATAGTTTGCGCGCGAAGATCCCGATCTCCTGTCGTCTGCTCGCTACTCCTGATTAGTGTCAGGCGTATCCCGGGCCAGGCAGACGACCCATGTTCCCGAAACAGCCTTATATAATCAGTCGCTTACAGAGGTAAATTAAACGAACATCTTCGATCGGACCATGACACATGTTATGTCAAACGCTGTGTTTTATGATCTTTTAAGATGACAAATAGATCACAAGAGAAAAAGACAACGTGCAAGCGCTTATTTCAATCGTTCTTCTCTTGATCTAATTATCATCGGCCGTAACATAATAACAAAGAGTTACCAAAATTGCTAAGGGTTGAACTCTGACCTTTTTTAATCTCGTGAACGAACGAGAGTGTAAGTGAAGTTGACACAACTGCTATGAAGACAGACAGTGCATTACGGCCATGCTAATAACAGTCAACTGCATATAGTTTTCATGTTCCCGAACGGTCGATGGTGTCACTTTTACACTTGGTAGATCCCAAGGGGGTTCACACCTCGAACTGTCATCCAACCAGCAAGGATTCGCCCTGACGTCTGTGTTCGGGATAGGTTTGCCGCGAAACAGACCGGCCTCCCACTGATTGATACAGCAAACAATGATGGGAGCATCACACTCTTATATGTGGTAGGGTATTTCGTTACCGGTGTTGACAGGGTTTCCACCCTGAAAATATGTTCCGTATTGAAAAAAGGGTAATCTATACGATTTACTTGGTGGCAAATTGAATAATTGTTTAAGCCAAACTCTCATTATGATAACATCACAACGTCACACGGTAATTACCGTTTAAGATACTTTGTTTCGGTGTCGGCTCGATGTTTTTAAGATACTTTGTTTCGGTGTTGGCTCGATGTTTTTAAGATACTTTGTTTCGGTGTTGGCTCGATGTTTTTAAGATACTTTGTTTCGGTGTCGGCTCGATGTTTTTAAGATACTTTGTTTCGGTGTCGGCTCGATGTTTTTAAGATACTTTGTTTCGGTGTCGGCTCGATGTTTTTAAGATACTTTGTTTCGGTGTCGGCTCGATGTTTTTAAGATACTTTGTTTCGGTGTCGGCTCGATGTTTTTAAGATACTTTGTTTCGGTGTCGGCTCGATGTTTTTAAGATACTTTGTTTCGGTGTCGGCTCGATGTTTTTAAGATACTTTGTTTCGGTGTCGGCTCGATGTTTTTAAGATACTTTGTTTCGGTGTTGGCTCGATGTTTTTAAGATACTTTGTTTCGGTGTTGGCTCGATGTTTTTAAGATACTTTGTTTCTGTGTCGGCTCGATGTTTTTAAGATACTTTGTTTCGGTGTCGGCTCGATGTTTTATAGATACTTTGTTTCGGTGTCGGCTCGATGTTTTTAAGATACTGTGTTTCGGTGTCGGCTCGATGTTTTTAAGATACTTTGTTTCGGTGTCGGCTCGATGTTTTTAAGATACTTTGTTTCGGTGTCGGCTCCATGTTTTTAAGATACTTTGTTTCGGTGTCGGCTCGATGTTTTTCTGTACCGGTGTTGACTACTTTTCCATCTCGCAATTCGTATTCCACATTGGCAGAAATCACTTTTTTATTAATAATTCTTATGTTCATGTCTGTCTAATGGAAGTATCGCACGTGAAGTAATACCGGTTTTGACTAGTTTTCCACCCCGAATAGTTGTTCCAAATTTGCGGTTAGAGAATGAATACTGCGTAGTCTTTTTTTTGTGTCACCCAAAAAAGGGTTATTTCGTATTTATTATTTGCTAATCTAATTATATACATTGCAGTAAAGCACACTGCTGAATGGTAATCCCTAACATTCAGCAGTGTGCTTTACTGCAATGTAAATAATTAGATTATCAAATAATAAATACGAAATAATCCGATATCGACGTGTGATGTGTGTTAACCCATAAAATGTGTCCAATACTTCTCACAAAATGTTCTATTAAAAATTACTATTTGTCATATATATACAAGCTATATACATGTACATAGCTAATGTTTTGTTGGGACACATAGACCCATCATTAGACTTTTGACATGTACTGTAAACAGGTTGCTACGAAAATAGGCCCCTTCTTGGTGCCTCTTCCCCCTTTTTAGTGCCTCTCCGTTGTTTTGTGCAGCATTTTTTCATAAATTTATATCAAATTTGCCTATTTGCTAGCGCGCACCATTCAATATGTAGGTAAGCCAATGTATGTTACACATCAATGCATGTAAAAAATATGACAACCAATCCTTAAATATTGTTGGCGTAATTCTGTCGAATCCCCACCTACATTGTAATGATGTAAATTGAAAGTGAACATCATTTTCATAGTTTGTGTCATGATGTCATTTATAATAAACTGTCATCTTATGATGGTCTTGTTCAATTCTATATTTGCGTTGAGTTTTATGTGGAGAAGGCATAAATATTTGTTTGTCATTTTTTGTCATACCAGTAGAGTGGAATACTGTGGAAAGTTGTTTTATAACCTATGTCTGAAGTTCCTATTTTGTCTTCGTGTGCCTTCTTACGTTAATGAGGTCACTTTATCTTATCTCCAGAGCATTTTAATATCTGGTCTATATATATTATATATCACCTGGGAAAAAAGAAACTTTAAAACGATAGAAGATATCAATTTTGCTTATCAAGGACGTTTTGCCCTTCAAAAGTATGGCATGTATGTATACCTATGAGTTGGAAATGTGTTTGGTGATGTATATATATTGTATATATACGGAGATACAGTTTATTACAGATATCCTTCCAAGTCGCTAATATCTTAACATGAAATACAATTTCATCTGGTAAGTCGTATGGTCCATTGATTACGATCTACATTGTGAAACGTGACTGTTTTGGGGGGTTTTGTTTATAAAGAAAACACAAATATCAAAACAAATTGTGGCTCACTTTCATAGTTTTTGGTTGATAAATTGTTTGTATATATGGTTTATTTTTTATACTTAATTTTCTTTTATCTTTTTCTTTCATTTGAATTTTTAATTTTAGTTTTCACAATTTTACAATATCTTGTGACATATGATGGAAGGCATTAATATTAATAGGTAGAAATAGTGTCATATGGAATGTTCCTTTGAGTAAAGCTCATTAAAATTATAATTGTAACCGAGTTCATAAGCAATGGTACATCACAACTTGGAGGCGAGTCATGTTTTCTGGAAGTGTATTAATTTCCTGATCAGTTTTGACATCGCCATGACACATGTAAACCCTGTCATACGTAGTAAAGTTACAAATATAGGCTGTGTTATACATAGTTACTGGGCTGTAAAATGAATTTTCCTGTAGTCGAAATATATATAGGCTAACACTTATATTGACGGACACCTGTTAAAACAACGATCGTTTATCAAGCAACAAGTACGTGCAGTACGTATACCTTTATTTGTTCTATTACATGTTACGTCATTTTTCCTGAATGTCCCTGGGCATATGTCATTATTTAACGGCGAATTTCGCGATGACGTACATTTAAAACAATGATGAAAACAAAACAAATCCTCGTGATTACGAAATTATTTTCCCACAAGTAAGATTTAGTAACATAGAATTTAATGATGTGCTACAGAAAAACACAAAAGGATGAGCGGTAAAACTCTATCATATAAATATTTTCGTTCGTTGTTTTTGCTTCCAGCAACTTTTCGCAAAAACGTTTAAAGGAAGAACATTTTCGACATGCATACATACAAAATGAATATGTACCCAAACGCCTGTTGGTGATATTTTCGAATTGTGATTGGCTAAAAAGTGAACTTATTATAACCGCATATGGACGTAACTTATCGGAGTTTTAAGGGGAATGAGATGTTACGTCATGATTAGAGAAAATAGACAATAATTACGACGACAAAAATTGTCCTTGAATAGAAGTCTAGGGACAAATAATCAGTGTAATCGCCGATAGGACCTTGGGTACCACGAGGTACTAATCACCAGCAAGGCCTTGGGCTCTCTATCTTAATTCCAAGAAACTTGGTTTATGTTCGCAAACTTTGATACGTTGTACATTTAACTGTCGCTTTGAACTCCCAGGAAATCACTCGATAGCTATTGTCCATCAAAACATGAATCTATTGCCATAATTACAGGATCCCTTAACATTTAAAACGATGTTCCCTGGGGGAATCAATCTCCTCTTGATTTGATTTCATTTGATAAATTTATTTTGTTCTTAACGTTTTTACCGTTAAATTGTTTGTTTTAAAACCTCCCAAGAGGGACATTTCGTTTGTAATTGAATTTACTAGATTTGTTTTTGTAGTAGTTTTTTCCTACATTTGGTTGTTAACGGTCCTACTGGAGACATACTCAAATACCTTCCTTCGTTAATTGTCAGTGACTAATGACGTACACATATGTAAAAACTCCCTACAATACTAGTCAGGGATTATTGACAAAGGTCATCCCTTGCCATAGCGATTTGTCGACGATTTGAAATGTTGCACGTGTTTTAGATATGAGTAACCATAGTTGTTCTTTTATTTCTCAGATAATCTGTGTAGTTATCACNGGGGGGAGGGACGAAAAACTTTCGAAAGAATCATTTTTTGAATTTCGGTTTATCCCTTAAAAGAATCGTTAAATTGTAAAACCCAAAAGGAGATGATTCAGTATTCAGTTCTTTCCCAGTAATGTTTCGTTTGCTGTAATTCCACTACTTCCGTTCCCCTCCAATTGTTGCCTTGTTGTTGTGGATGGATGAATAGATGGATGGATGGATGGATATTTACCTTTCCATTGTCTTATTGCTTTTATTGTTGTTGGTGGTGTTGTTTTGACCCTTTCAGACAAGTTAAATGCATACATAAATGTTACATACATGTATAGTCTGTCTAAACGCAAAGCCACCTATACTAAATGTCTACACGTTTTGTCATGTACAATATATGATCACTCTCCACACTTTTTTCCTTCTTTATATATTTCTTACCGAAACCCGATGTCTAGACGAAGATCACATAGTGGCTCCAACACTTGCAACGTGTGTAATGTCCGACGGATGTTCGGTTCCAGAATATCAAATACACGAGTCAATCGATCAACATAAGTAGTATTTACCATTGTATGCCTACATCTAGTATAAAAGTTAACACTGTAACTAAGAAAGCAGACACAATAAAGTTTGGGAAAACTAGTGACTTATTATCTAACCGTGCAATAGGTCGATGAACAGATAGTTCGCACTCAGAAATCAATTGATGCTTACGTTTCTTAGATATGGGAGATGAATTTGATATTTTGTGTTAATACTGATCATCATATACTGACAGCAGAAATTTCAACTGTTTGTTTACCCTTTCAAATAACAGCTGATACAACAATACTCCAGTTTAAAGTCTACAGACAACAGAAACTAGCGGTAGCAATCTCATTATTTAAAAAGGGCGAACGACATGCGTGACGACAGTATTACTCAATTTTCGAATTTAGCGGAAATGCCTCCGCGGTGTGACGTCATTGACAAACGACAGCAGTAACCATAACAATAAACAATACTGTTGTTTTAAATATTCTTTTACGATCGTTACAACACAAAATTATCATACAGTTAGCACGAACTGATCAAATGTATTGACCGTATTTGAAAACTTCAGTCATGGGAAAATGCACGTGCTTTTGACTGTTGCAACAGTCGAACTTTCCAGTGCTCTTTGTGGTGTTTTTTTTATTATTTTTAATGTCATTATTATTTGTTAAGGATAATAAGACGTAAAAACATAAATAAACGCAATGAACTAATTTCAGATGCGGTTCATAGACATTATGAATGCCCACTGCATTACACGGTTCATGTTTCATTTTCCTATAATGCAGTGAGCATTCATAGTACCTATGAACTGCACCTGAAAGCAGTGTAATGCTCACATGTAAAAGACATTTACTTGATTCGTATTTCTAGTGATTACTATTCAGGGTTTTTCATCCATGATGGGATAAGGATGCATGCCAAAATATCATAAATACGCCTGTCAATGGCACGGCAAAGGTTTCGTCCGGTGTGTGATTTCCTTGACCCACCTCAAGGATAAAACACCCTGCACATCAGAATGTAATCACTTAATTAAGGTCACTTTTTACTATCATGTGACATCTAAAGTCTTACTTTTAACTACAACGTATTCTTTTTAGGGCTGGAAAACACTCTTCAATATCTACGATGGAATAAAAGAATAAAAAAAGTGTGTAATCGTTACCGGGAGGGTATGAAATAATCCATCGATGTCACTCCAAGATTTTCAATTAAAATCATGTGATAATTAAGAATCTCATGATTGCTGACATTTGAGCTATCAATCAACTAATTTGATAATTCTGTATTATTAATATTTTAATGATATTTGGCAGGTTTCTCGCCATATAATGGTAGTTTGTATTCTTAATCATTATGGAGAGAGTGATTCTAGTAGGCACTGTCCGAAGAGGTCGAACCCGGAGGTCAAACTCTACCATACTTCTGTATTTATGTACAAGGCCGCTGACACCGACTCTTGTTTATTTTGTCTGAAACTTTTGACCAGTGGTGAAAGATGTGTACTCCTAAATTGACCAAGTTGTCATCGCCAGTGACTATTAATTATACATATAATTACCAGAACAAACAAGACTGGTCAGTTCCAAATTTCACCACTGACTGGTGGTCATTTATCAAGGTGCTAACCCGACCCATCCGGAAATCCCAGAGGACTATAGTGTTAATGTCATAAACGTACATGCAACTTTAAGTAATATATTTTTTATGGAAAAGACAATTTCAAACAACTGCATTTCTTACGAGAACGTTTATTTTGTATTTTACTCATTGCTTGGGTTCTTTAACGATGCATAACGTGCTATGTACAAAATTACTGTAGCATTTGTTTGCGCTATATCTGCCGGCTTATTAATATAAGCTAACTGTACTTTGGTAAGGGGACACTCCGAGGTCAATGGAACCTGCCATACTTAGCAGTGTGGTGTAGATAGCGTATTATGCTAATTAGGCTGATCACCCGCTGTGTTTATATAACAAATCAGGGCGATTAGTCCATCATTTCAATCTATTTTGAGACTCGTTAGCTAATCAATTCGATGACGGACATCTTCGCACGTGAGGTCGAAGTCCAAGGTCAAGTACGTCGTTTCTGATACATTTGACAGGTTTTATCTAAATTATATCAGCGCCATTTCAAATATAGATGTATATTCCTTCAAACATCAGCCTATGACAAACTACATGTGATTTCTTCAATCTGAACCACAATTATGTCGATATCGTATACGGCACATTATCTATACGTCAAGATGCTGGATTGGCTCCAGTTTCATTAACAAATATATCTACATCCGTTAGTGGTGACGTTTAAAATAGCATTGCAGTATTAAAATGGTATGTCTTATTGTACACAAACTGAAATCATACGCCTGTAACTCGGCCTTCCCTTGTATTTTACTTCCGTGCACAGAACAAGGTCAAAAAGGAAATTTAATTACCCTTTATTCAAATGCTTAGGAACAGATTCATAAACGTTATGCATGGACTATGTGAGACTGTCGATGTAAACACCTTAATGAAATGAGAAATTGCGAGTATTTTTAGGAGTGCATTTAAATCATTCTTAGTCAATCATCTGGTAATGAAATACTCATACATTAGGATTTCAGCGGGTTTACACTGTATGATTAGAGCAAAATATGATTTATTTTCATCGTGACTGATTAATTACATAAACACGCATTGTATTTTATTGTAAAAAAATTAAAGTAACTGTAAAACTTAATCAATGTTGAAGTTGATAAACGGAGGGCAATATAAGTAAGTTATGGGTCACTGTATATAATTCAAAACTATGAGCGCTACACCAGTTGGAAATGGTTTTCCGGAACTTCTCCCTGGTTGAATTTCTATATTACATTGTACCTGTCACGGAACCCTTTCTGAGAGGATGGACGACGCTTTACTGGAGTGTCTTCCATGCTCATCCTGCCTTTTTTAGAAAAATGTATCCTCGTCGCACATAATCGCCTGTTAAGAACCACCAACGAATTAAACATTAACGAAACTTTATAAACCAAGAAAAATTGTGTTATGGCGGACAGTTACGTACATGTTCATGTGATGCTCAACTCTAGATCTGTAGTCATGTACAATTGTATATGTGTATGACTAATGACTGACTTGCTGTTTATAGACAGTGACGCATTTTATTTAAACGTACTTTTTGGAAACCTAATTGATGGTTCTTAGCGCGCACTTTCAGTTTTTATGTTCGTTGTATCATAGATAAGGTGCATGTAACTTTCCTCCCCTTCCTGACCGCACGTGACATGTTGTTCTTCATTTTTAATTTTTTTTCCCCGTCTGTATAAAGTTTTGGTTTCCTTTTTTTGTAATTATATCCTTTCGAGTAGACGATTCTTCACCAATTGTGCAGATTTATTGAGACGACGGTACTAATACACAGCAGAGGCTGTGAATAAGGAGAACATCATTATGATGGTCTATAAGATTTATGTTGCCGCTCATGCACGTGCCCTGTCGACGTAGACCAATTACGTGGAGAAAATACATGGAGTGCATGGTTAGTGGGACCATTGTTCATATATATTGGATATATCCCCTACGAGCTTTTAACACCTCCATACATATCTCTTCTTTCATCGCTACCTAATGGCCCGAGTAATCCTGGCATCTGATAATTATGATGTATTTTGTAATCAGGTTGACATAGCCAAACAATGCTGACCGGAATACGCCATCAGATTCAATTTGTTTTCTCCTGGCAAATGATTGTCTATGATCGTTCGACATGTGTGTACCATTACGGCGGTATAGACCTCACCCCTCCAAACTATATTACAGAAAACATGGTATACGGAGCACATGTACATAAATCAAAGACACGGAGCTAAACGTAAATGGATTTATAGCGCATGGTAAATTAATGCGTTTGGTAGATCGGAGCAGCTGTCAGCAGCCGAACCACGGGTAAAACCAGGGCCTTACGCGGTCCGTGTACACGAGCTACACAGGCCACAAATATTAAAGAACACATAGTAAATATTCGTGAGATATAGATATGTTCGACTTTAAAAGCGAGACCGCGCAAAATGAAATTAGATGTACTAAATAAATTCGGAGATATTTTTAGACGTATTCACATGGATTTTCACGAGAGCAGATATTTGGGATTGATTATATTTTAAAGAACAAGAACAATCTGACCCTTAGATATACTTGTGAAAGAATTCAGTTACGTTTTATATCGCAAATCCCTGCCTTGAAATTTTTTCACAAATGGATAGAAGGGCGCTAATTAAGAGGCTGCAGTAAGTCTTGGTGTTTTTGCGATAATATACATGTAGTAGATGCTGTGATTTAATGTACCCTTACTACCACTAGCAGTACGGTTATCAAGGTACCCCGTATTGGGTTTATGTCTTGTTTTCCATGTCATGTGACCTATTTCGCGAATTAGGGTTTGTTTCGCTAATAAAGGCTATAATAACGTTCTGTTATGATTATGATAATTATAAATAAGTTGACATGGATTTCTGTTTTTAAAATTGCACGTCTCTGTATAGCACGTAACTACATGTGTGCATGAGCTTGTTACCCTGTATCAGCCGTCACGATCACTGCGGTCAGAATCATTGTTGTGTCCCAAAATCTCGTACTGTGACCTACGGAAACTGATGCTTTGGGAGGGTTTCGGCTACGTTGTGGAATAGCTTACCATCTGCAATTAGAAAGTCAAATACCCTGGCCAAGTTCAAGAGGGACATCAAACCTCACCTCTTCACGTCTGCATTTTAGAATCTTTGCAAAGACGTCATGTTAATACCACCCTTTTATTTTTTCAATTATGTGCACATTGCTTGTTAAATGTATAAAAGTGATTGCAAGCCTTTTTTTTGTTGCACAATTATAACCATTACTATTATCCATATGTTGTAAAGCGCTTTAAAGTAATTTTACAAATTATATAGGGCGCTATATAAATGTTGTATATTATTATTATTATTATTATGCATCACTTACCTTGGCGATTATAATACGACAACATACATAAATGTACTTGCGAAGATTTGTCATCGCTAAATAAACACAATGTTTGTTCCTTGTTCAAATGTATCTGATTTTTTTGTGCGTATTGTTTCAATTTGTCTCTCATCGCGAAATAACGCGAAAACATGTTAATTACAGGGTGTACATTTCAAAAAAGCATCATGTTAGAAACACTGGAAACAGAGTGAAAAAGTAAGTCTTAAACTAAGCTTCTTTTCCATTCCCTAAGTGGAGAACGCGTCCATGTACATGTATTCGGAAAGCAGTTAAAAGATTACCTAAATGACACCTATAATCAGCATCGTTATTAATTATTTACTCAATTTTTTCATTCTTTACAGATTATCTTTTCTTGTTTGCGTCTCAAAAATATAAGTATTCGGTCCTTTGCTATCTAGGGCCCAATATACATACAGTAGATTTTGAAATCACATTTTTTTTACAATCGGAACCAGTCGAGGTACATGTACGTCGTTCTCCATTGGTGGCCAATAACAGTATATATACGTGTATGTCGTTCTCCATTGGTGGCCAATAACAGTCTAAATACTTGTATGTCGTTCTCCATTGGTGGCCAATTACAGTATATATACATGCATGTCGTTCTCCATTGGTGGCCAATAACAGTCTAAATACTTGTATGTCGTTCTCCATTGGTGGCCAATTACAGTATATATACGTGTATGTCGTTCTCCATTGGTGGCCACTTACAGTATATATACATGTATTATGTCGTTCTCCATTGGTGGTCAACAACAGTATATATACATGCATGTCGTTCTCCATTGGTGGCGAGTATCAGTATATATACGTGTATGTCGTCCTCCATTGGTGGCCAACAACAGTATGTATACATGTATGTCGTTCTCCGTTGGTGGCCAACAACAGTATACATACATGTATGTCGTTCTCCAATGGTGGCCAACAACAGTATATATATATGTATGTCGTTCTCCATTGGGGGCCAATTTCCGTATATACATGCATGTCGTTCTCCATTGGAGGCCAATAACAGCATATATGCATGTATGTCGTTCTCCATTGGGGGCCAATTTCCGTATATACATGCATGTCGTTCTCCATTGGTGGCGAGTATCAGTATATATACGTGTATGTCGGTCTCCATTGGTGGCCAACAACGGTATATATACATGTATGTCGTACTCCATTGGTGGCCAATAACAGTCTAAATACATGTATGTCGTTCTCCAATGGTGGCCAACAACAGTATATATAAATGTATGTCGTTCTCCATTGGGGGCCAATTTCCGTATATACATGCATGTCGTGCTCTATTGGTGGCCAATAACAGTATGTATACATGTATGTCGTTCTCCGTTGGTGGCCAACAACAGTTTATCTACATGTATGTCGTTCTCCATGGGTGGCCAATAACAGTATATATACTTTTATGTCGTTCTCCATTGGTGGCCATATATATACATGCATGTCGTTCGCCATTGGTGGCCAATAACAGTTTATATACATGTATGTAGTTCTCCATTGGTGGCCAATTGCAGTATATATACATGTATGTCGTGCTCCATTGGTGGCCAACAACAGCATATATACATGTATGTCGTTCTACATTGGTGGCCAACAACAGTATGTATACATGTATGTCGTTCTCCGTTGGTGGCCAACAACAGTTTATATACATGTATGTCTTTCTCCATTCGTGGCCAACAACAGTATATATATATGTATGTCGTTCTCCATTGGTCGCCAATTACAGTATATATACATGTACGTTGTTCTCCATCGGCGGCCAATAACAGTATATATACCTGTATGTCGTTCTCCACTGGTGGCCAATTACAGTATATACACATGTATGTCGTTCTCCATTGGTGGCGAACAACAGTATATATACATGTGTGTCGTTCTCCATTGGTGGCCATCAACAGTATATATACATGTATGTTGTTCTCCATTGGTGGCCAATATCAGTATATATACATGTCTGTCGTTCTCCATTGGTGGCCATATATATACATGCATGTCGTTCTCAATTGGTGGCCAATCACAGTATATATACTTGTATGTCGTTCTCCTTTGGTGGCCAATTTCAGTATATATACATGTATGTCGGTCTCCATTGGGGGCCAATAACAGTATATATACGCGTATGTCGTTCTCCATTGGTGGCCAATTTCAGTATATACATGCATGTCGTTCTCAATTGGTGGCCAATAACAGTATATATACTTGTATGTCGTTCTCCATTGGTGGCCAATTACAGTATATATACATGTATGTCGTTCTCCATTGGTGGCCAACAACAGTTTATATACATGTATGTCGTTCTCCATTGGTGGCCAATAACAGTATATATACATGTATGCAAATCAGCATTTTCTTTCTTAAACCGTTTTGCATAGATTTGTTAATAATATTCCGAACTTTGTCGGAGATTTAAGTGTTAATGCTTACTGAATACATCCATTCATGTATGGGTCGTAATGTCCACCATTGTTAAACTGGCTGCTAAAAATTGGTGCAAATTGATCCTTTTGTTTCTGATGAAAGGATATCGGTACTTAAAAAAAAGTTCGCCTCATTGAGTTATTGGAGAAAGGTGTGAGTATACATTATTATAACGTAGTTGTCTATTCAAACATTGACTGAGTTTTATACTTACAGATTGTGTGTAACGTCTCCTTACCAAAGTAATGGTTTTTTTCTGACAACACTGGTTTTGTTTTGTCATCTTACCCCTATACTTGAAAGTTAAACGACGAAAATGGTAAAAGTATGACAAAGGCGGTCCTACGGTGACATAAAGGGCACTGGTTAATCTCAAATAAAACTTTAAGGAATTAAAAACAGATTTTGGAACAGAACCATTACGTCTTGTATAACGACCTGTCATCGATTTCAGCCGACCCCGCTCAAAAGTACAGGCATACCAGCATACTAGAAAGATTAGAAGCCGTTTTCGAACATTTTTCTAAAAACAACTTTTAGTACTGTAGCTATAACCTGGTGAATTGTTGTAGAATTGCTTCAAAATGTTCAAGTGTGTCATTTTTTAGTTATTGTTTGTTTGTCGAACCTATACATATAACCTATAAAAATGGCATTTGACTTTATTCAAAGCTGAAGTTCCATTCATATAAGATGTACCTTAACATTTTCGGCTTATTGTTTAGATTAAAAAAAGTAAATTCCACGTGCAATCATTAATATACACTGTATTTTGGTTCAGATCTTTAGTGTTAGCAACACATTATATCACTTAAGTAGAAACAAAGTTTATATTGGTGAAATAACATGATTTAAAAGCGTTTATTAAGCATTTAAATCAGAGGTGCTTTTTAACAAAAAAACGGAGGCAATAAACTTACATGTGCACCTACTCGTGTAACGAAACTAAAGGCGCCGGTATCTTGTACACTGGATAAATCGTTGCGGGAGACAACTCCAGATAAAACATATGGCCAAACCCTTTGTGCCGTAATGTAGCAACATTTTATTACCGAAATAAAGCAATGAGCGTACTTTTGACGTAATAAGAAGGTTCTTGACAAAACCTGATGAAGCTAATGACCTGGTGATAAAGATTGTACCAAAACGCCATCATACGATCACATGTCAAATGGAAAGGGCCCGCTTGTCAACAAATTGAGAAACATATTTACAGCTCTTCAAAATTCCTCCCCGAACACATGGAGGTCGCGTAGCGTTGATTACCATAACAACGGTTACAGGCGAAATCAAATGAATCTACGATCATTTTCGCGTGCATAACATGTTGGCATCGCACTCAGGAACATATGTCATACATTACCGATGAAATCCCATAAATTTGCATATATTCTGCCATGATGTACAGGGTTACACTAAGGATAGCGTTATACTTGATAAGTAGCGTTTTCAATTTCTTTTTAATTATTCTATAGCAGCCAGAGGGGAATGATAATTAACGAAAACTCGGTCCGTCCTGTACACCGTATAGATTCATTACCATGCTAATGTTGTTTGTTTATGCTATTGAGACCCTCACTATAGTCACAATGACCTTGTATTTGTTTTTATTTCCTTACACTTTGTTGTAACTTATTCGATTTCCTAATAAAAAAAATCTTCTTTATATGTCTTTATCCATTACGTGTACATTTCGTCCCAACAACACATGTATGTACTTATTTGTAATTTGTAGTATTTACACTATTATTTGCTTAAATCGTAACATGTTCTTGAGTTTGGTTATTTCCCTCAAGTTCTTCTTCTCATTACATTGAACTGTATTTATTTGGTATTTTGATGTTAGTTGATTATACTGCGTTGATTTTTCATTTCCCAAATTCCTAAATTTTTCTGTCCATTCTACTTCTCTGTACTACGCTGTACCATGTTGTTTTTTCATGTTCATTTTGTTGTACTTTGCTAACCTCTTTTTATTTCACTGAATTAATTCGTTGAACTTTTATATTCTCTTTGTACTTTTCGGTACTTTAAAAGATATGAGTGTACTTTGCAGTACTTCTTCGTATTTTCCCGAACGTTGTCCTATACCGTTATACGTTTCGCTTCTCTGGTGTAAAAAAAGGGTAAAATCCTGAATTAAACAAATAAGTTTACAACAAAAGTATTGTCCTTCTTGAATTGCACGTGCCCTTTTAGAGCAATTAAAAGTCTTAAAGAAGGTTTTGCCATTGTATATAAACTATATATAATAACAAACATGCTCAATATCAATGAATGCATTCTGAAGCCATTGAGATACATAGTAAAACTTCGACAAACCGTCATTTGTTTCATTTGCCACCTTGCTTACAGCGAACGTACTTGAAAGTATTTTTTCAAAATTTTACCTTTATCAAAGATTTAACTTTATTACTGATTTCAAGAGTAAAATAAAACTGTTGATAAATACAGCCATTAACTTATCCACAAAACGCGTAGACTACACTGAAAAAATATCCAACAGTTTACAACGAATAATGAAAAACTCTTAAAATATTTCTCTATAGATCAAATGCACACACACACGCACTAATTGTATGTTTTAGTGAGATTTTATTGTGTATGAGCAGAATTATTTATTTATAATATTGGTAAATAATTACGTTAATGTTTCCCTTTATATGGTCACTTAAAACATGTGTCTTAGATCAACGTTCTCTTTTAAACAAATATTAACGTATTGTCTGCGCAACAACGCCTAAAATGGTCTGCGATTACACATTTACAATTCTCTTTGAAAGTATGGAAAGCAATCTCTCCCGCAGAAATTATGTATTAAACACGACAACGAAATGTACATTACAACAGAATGACGGCGAGAAGTAATCAAGGCTCTTGTCATACATACGCTATGGTCTACGTGGATAAGGAGTGCTAACTGCAACATGGAATAGGCGATTGAAATGTGAAGGGTCCTATAACATGATTATTTGAAGGCGTCTGACACAACAACGACAGACCATTAGACAAATTATCTAAGTTCTTGTTAACAAAATAACATGGCGTCTTAGTTCTAACGACTCCCGCGAGAGGGCGCTGATGGACGTTAATGACAGCCGATGACAGCTGTACCGGGGCTATTGACTGATTGATATTAGGGCTTCATATTCAATGGCAAGTCAAAATTATCTTGTAAAAGCGTGCGGGTCTGTATTCCAGTTTCTCTAATGCAGTGGCGTTTCGAGGAATATCACAGGGCATTCTCTTAAAACTGACTGAAAAGTCGTTTCAGTTTCTAGAATTTTAGAATATCTGTCCAAGAACCCCTATACTGTTGATTTTCACTTGAGCCTTTAGCGTCATTTTGCATGCATTTTATTGCTTATATTTAGACGGAGCTTATTATGCAGGCTTTTGTCCAATCAATTTGTGTTTATTTATGTAAATACAACGTTCTTATATATATAAACAACGTTACGTCTACAACAATAAGACACGCTAAAATATGTGCTATATACAAAACCTTTAATTGCCTATGTCATGAGAACGTGCTACACGAACTACATGTAAATTCGTGACGAAGTTGATTAGATGATGATAGTGTAAGTATTAAAAATATTTGAGTCGTTTTAATGTAAATCTGTTTGGTTGTGTACACCCAAGGACGCGCCATGATGCATGTATTCACAGGTATATCGTTTCATCAAAACTTCAAATTTCAGTTTATGCGTCATATCAAATCATATGCCCTGACATGCTTGAAATATGTTTCGTTTCGTAAATCACAGTTTTGAGAAACTAATTCCGTAACATATTTATGGATTACGTTCTAACCCTTGCCTAACCAGGCCGATAGCCCGGCTAAGTCGTAGCCATTTCGATGCCAATCACATACATAACACAGCTGGGGTGTTTTATAGCAAAGAAATAACGTCAAGTTTTCCATCCCAAAACGATATAATTTATTTAACCATCTTGTCGAGATCTTGTTAAAAAAATAACACGAGCATGACTTAACCCTGCACTTAATAGGCGTAGTCGCTCTGTGTTTTTACAGTGGCCATGAAATACGATTCACGTTGTCGTTGTTGACTGCTATTTTGTGTTAAAATATGAACTGGATGTTCTTCTATTATCTAAAGCTAGGTCGTTTTAGCCCATAATGTAAATCTGTAATCGACGTCAGAGTTATACGGATCAAATACCGGACTGTTAGACGCACTGCTACATTTGTAGTTTTGTTATTCTAATTCAAGTTAAGTACAGTACAGCTTTTCGCTGCAAACACAATCTTGTGTGTTATAAACGATTTCCGCATGTTTAGTTGTACCATACAGTGTAAATAGTATGCTGGAATACGGTCACTAACAACACTTTGGAACCGAAATATCTAAGCTGACCCGCACGATTTACATCATGTAGAATCTACTATTGTAGGGGTCATATATATTGGTTCCAAAACGTTGTAAGTGACCGTATCCACTACATCAACCCGATACCCCAATCTCCTGTGACACTACATCTTCCCGATATCCCAAATGCCCAATCACTACATCAACACGATACCCCTAATGTCCTATGACACTACGTCAACCCGATATCCCTAATGTCCTATGACACTACGTCAACCCGATATCCCAAATGCCCTATCACTGCATCAACTCGATATTCCTAATGTCCTATGACACTGCATTAACCGATATCCCTAATGTACTATGACACTGCATCAACCCGATATCCCTAATGTCCTATGACACTGCGTCCAATCGATATCCCTAATGTCCTATGACACTGCATCAACCCGATATCCCTAATGTCCTATGAAACTACATAAACCAAATATCCCTAATGTCCTATGACACTGCGTCCAACCGATATCCCTAATGTCCTATGACACTGCATCAACCCGATATCCCTAATGTCCTATTACACTGCGTCCGACCGTTATCCCTAATGTCCTATGACACTGCGTCCGACCGATATCCCTAATGTCCTATGACACTGAACCAACCGATATCCCCAATGTCCTATGACACCACATCAACCTGATATCCCTAATGTCCTATGACATTGCATCCGACCGTTATCCCTAATGTGCTATGACACTGCATTAACCGATATCCCTAATGTACTATGACACTGCATCAACCCGATATGCCTAATGTCCTATTACACTGCGTCCGGCCGTTATCCCTAATGTCCTATGACACCACATAAACATGATATCCCTAATGTCCTATGAGATTGCATCCGACCGTTATCCCTAATGTGCTATGGCACTGCATCAACCCGATATCCCCAATGTCCTATGAAACCACATCAACCTGATATCCCTAATGTCCCATGACATTGCATCCGACCGTTATCCCTAATGTGCTATGACCCTGCATCACCCCGATATCCCAAATGTCCTATGACCCTGAACCAACCGATATCCCCAATGTCCTATGAAACCACATCAACCTGATATCCCTAATGTCCTATGACATTGCATCCGCCCGTTATCCCTAATGTGCTATGACCCTGCATCACCCCGATATCCCAAATGTCCTATGACACTGAACCAACCGATATCCCTAATGTGCTATGACACTGCATCAACCCGATATCCCTAATGTCCTATGACACTTCGTCAACCCGATATCCCAAATGCCCTATCACTACATCAACCCGATATCCCTAATGTCCTATGACACTACATCAACCCGATATCCTTAATGTCATATGACACTGCATCAACCCGATATCTCAAATGTCCTATGACACTGCGTCCTACCGATATACCTAATGTGTTATGACACTGCATCAACTCGATATTCCTAATGTCCTATGACACTGCATTAACCGATATCCCTAATGTCCTCTGACACTGCGTCCGACCGTTATCCCTAATGTCCTATGACACCACATCAACCTGATATCCCTAATGTCCTCTGACACTACGTCAAGCCGATATCCCAAATGCCCTATGACACTGTGTCCGACCGATATTCCCTACTGTCCTATGACACTGCATCAACCCGATATCCCTTATGTCCTATTACACTATATCATCCCGATATCCCAAATGTCCTATGACACTGCGTCCGACCGTTATCCCTAATGTCCTATGACACCACATCAACCTGATATCCCTAATGTCCTCTGACACTACCTCAACCCGATATCTCAAATGTCCTATGACACTGCGTCCGACCGATATACCTAATGTGTTATGACACTGCATCAACCTGATATTCCTAATGTGCTATGACACTGCATTAACCGATATCCCTAATGTCCTATGACACTGAATCAACTCGATATTCCAAATGTAACGACATTTTTAGCTTCTGTTAAATCAATAAGAAATTATATTGTCATTTATAAATGACACAGTTTAAGTACAAGATACTTCAAATCATTGAAAATAACTACATGCGTGAATTGAAATGAATAAAGGAAACTACTCTTGGAATTTGAGATAAAAGGCATCGAGATACAGGTGCCATTACATGTTAGTCGGTGGTAGTAGTAGAATGATTCTGGTATTCTATATTTCAAATAAAAAATTTAACGCATCGTTATTACCGCTGTAGTAAGTTAAGAGTAGTCTATACGAATAATATATCTGTATCACATCATTTGACCACGGAAGTCTATTATGTTTTAGTTATATTTTATCACAACATTTGGCCACGAAACCAAGTACCACTGAAGTCTATAATATTTCAGATATATTTTATCAATTTATTTGATCACGAAACCCAGTGTTCATTAATCTACTGAATTAAGCTAACACAACTTTTATAATGAATAACGTCTTCATTATTTATCATCTGTCAGCAGTATCATCATCATAACTCCGTTTAACTTTTAAACAAAAACAAGATTTATTTCAAAATTTCCTAACCTAACAGCTCGTAACTGAGAATTATATTTAATTATAATTGCGCATTAGTGTTATTCGATGAGTTCTATAACTCGAACGGTCGTTGAGAGATTCTTTGGAGATGCAAGCGTTAAAACGATAAATATTTAAAGACTTGTGTCTATAAACTTTATCTTAATAGCCACATTTCCATCTTGCAGCGAGACATCCACACAAGATCTGGATTTGTATCAACTTAAAATCGATCAAAGAATCGGATAAAAAATTCAGCACGGCCGACCTCCACCACTTGCCACTGTTCCGTCTCGGTTATCAATCTTCTTCAGGGGAGCGTTTTGGTGACGTCACAATACAGACTGTCATATTCCGGAAAATAAATACCGCGGCCGGCCCATCGTTTACATTTGGGTGATGAATTGGTAACACTCTGGTGAAATATGATATTGTGATATTAATTACATTTCGGTACGTTGACAAATCATAGCGTTAACATTTCCAAGCCAATTACAGCCTTTTTAAGATCAATATGTTGTCAGATTCAATTATTTTCAATTTATCATTTCCAGAAGCACCCTAACACCAAAAGGAATAAATCATAAAAATACTAAGAATTAGAATCCATCATCTTCAATTAATCGCTGTGAAATTATTTACATGTAATAAAACAAGTAAATGTTTTAATAAATCGAGAGGACATTTTCATACATTATATTGGATATACACATAATCACATTTTGATTTAGAAATAAATGAAATAAACATTATTCAAATTTGTGATATATTCTAGATTCCATCATGATTCAAGTGCTTGGGAGTCATCGGAGACACTTAGAGTAGACCTTTTGTATCCCTATACATGTGTATGGTAAGAGGCGACTAATGTGGGTTACGACCCCTACAAACTTTGGGTACTTCATTTATGTATTCTGCTTAGGGGTCGTAAACAGACCAAACTTGACCAGTTGTCACCATCCAGCATCTGTTTTCTCCTCTCTGTCCTACCTACACCTTTATTTCATCGATGTCCTGACATGACCTTAGCTGTTTAAAGGACGTTAAAACGGGACCAATCAGTAATATATAATACAGTAGATATGGCTATTCCGTCTTTTCGTATTGCAGAGTTATCTGCTCTTGTGAGCAGGTATTGATTGTTACGTCATTTGTTTGTGAGAGCAACGTCATCGATTTTTGAGGAAACGACGTAATTTTCTCACACGAACCAATGACGTAACAATCAATACCTGCTCACAAGAGAAGATAACTCTGCAATACGCTAAGACGGAATAACGAAGAGGTTAAACCTCGATAAATAATATCCATTGGTACAGAATATAGCTGCTTAATTTTACGTGCTGCCCTTTCATAACCGATCTAAGTGACAACTAGGAAACACGTGATCACCTTCTCTTCTCCTAAAATACCTACATGCTTTAAAGAGATGCACCCCTGACCAATCCTAGATTTGAAGGAACAATAGTATGTACAATATGTTAGGTGAATTGCCTTGTCTCTCATTTTGATATCTGCGGAGTGCCAACAGTCCGAACGAACTATGCTATACGATTTTTTGCTGTACCGATAACGGAGTCTCAAAAACTGAGAAGGTACGAGAAATTTGTCTGGCTTGATTTAACACAATAAAACATTTGTCGAAGGAAGGCCGAGCAGACACTGTAAAGAGGCAACTTCCGGTTACGTCGGGGTTTAACTTCCGCTTAAACCATGCCAAAGTTGACATTTTGGACAAGATGAGCTACTTCAGCTCTATTTGTGTGCAAATAAATCACATTTATAATTTCTTTTTATTTTGTAATATTTCAGGACAATAATTATTTTTGTGATGTTTATTTGCCAACAATAGTGCCAGTCCAGTTCACGAAGCTCTGTATATTATCTATTATCTCCAAATGTCCGCCACCATAATACCCAACACAGATTACGATTCATTATAAACCATGTAAATCCGGATATCCTGTTCAGAACGTTCGTTTTTATTAAAGACCGATTCTTGATGGTGAGTCTATGGACGACATGGTATAAACGCGAGCACTTCCGGGTGATGCTACATTTCAATGTAAAATGGTGAGTGGGCAATTGTGATGACGGTGAATTTGTTAAATGTCATCAACAGAAAGAAATAATGGCTGTAGTATATATATATTTTTATTAAATACTGCTACAGAACTTTGACCAAAGTGTCCCTGGTGGCAAAAACTATCAAGAGTATTAGTGTTCATTTAGTACACATACAGAATATCGAGTGGTGGAATCTTGAATAATTATCGGAAGTGATCAAATAGTATCACGATACCTTTGCTATCAATTATTACATATAGTGCTCAGATATAAGGGTGTATTCAGAAGAACAGCTTGTTTATATTTTGAATATCTTTCCATTTACATGTATATTTTAAATCATATAATATGATAAATACTATTTTTGCCTGCTGGGGAGGACATAGTGATCGCAGGATGATCTCTGCCTCTAATATTGCATATTTTAAAGCACTATATCACAGGTTACAGGTTGTTTAAGATTACAAATAGTTAAGGATGATAAGAACAGTACGACCTATGACGTAATGTGTGTCTTTTACGTAATCAGACATTGCTGAAAATCACTTTTTCGTTTTGTTTTCTGTGTAAATGTCATTGAAAAGGAATATCGTTAACTGGAATCCGAGCAGCACGCTTTCCATATGGGAGCAGTCGGTACTGTATTGTATATCGTATTTGAATTATCACAAATCAAATAGTCTGTCAGTGGAAGGGCTATTGCACTAACAATATACTGATATACTGAAAGGAGGCAAACCCAGTCGCCGAAAACGTCTGCTGCTACTGTCAGTCCTTGACAAACCCCCTTGAACCTTGGCGTAGTTCTTGTATTTGGATTCTCTTTGACATGACCTCCCCGGCTGAGAATAAAGCAATAGTTCGAACATCATTCTTTGCGATTCTTTAAACCTATCCATTTTCATTAAAAACATTCTAGAAAGGAAATATTTACCTTAAAAATGCCACAGCCTTTCGAATTTGACAAATGTCGCATCAACGAATTCGCAAGATACCCTCTAAATTCAGGAACTCTTATCAAATCAATCTATCGATTACTTGTTTGTCGTTCGGAACTCCCTTTCACAGGGACACACTGTCTCTGAAGCGGTCGCCCTCTGGATGACCACAGTTTGGTAGGTTCGGAATAGGCGACCCTCGGAACAGCACACCCGTGCACATCCTTTCGGCAATAAAGAAAACAAGACGTTAATTTAGTTAAGTTCTTTTAAAAGTATTGCGCAAATGTCCTTGTGCAAAACAGTTTAAGACAACGTCGGCCATATGTTGACCTACAACTACATGCTGTCGACTCTCCAGGATGCCTCTTACAGGCTGCCTCTCTATGCAACTTTGAATAAGTGTCATGTTCGCCGATAAGTCAAGGTTTTTCGCCCAGATTGCTGACGTCGTGTCTATAGATATGTCCATGAGCGCAACACAGACACATGTAATTGCGTGGTGGAGATTGGCCGCTAAGGAGGAGGAATCGCCAGAAATGGGGAGGGATTGTACTTTGTACTTATTATTAAGACTCCTGTGGTCTTTCTTTGTGACAATCGTACAGTCGCCCGCTACATTGAGATTGTGTTGTTCCTCTAGTACAGTAGCGTCAACAGGCGTTCCAGCGGGGCGACATGTGGCCGCATATACAAAATGTAGCAGGGTTCTGCCATGATCATGTTCTGGTATGTTTTGTAGCAAATAGTGACCCTACCTACCTATTGGTCCATCATTATATTTGACTTCCTGCAGTTGATCCGAATACACTAATTGCGTTTCTTTGTGTTCTTTATTCTGCCTACAAATCAGTTTTAGATGTGAATATGCCACTTTGTCATGCATACAGTGACGTTTCATAAGTCTTTCAAGTTACATAATTTTCACATCGGATTCTATTTTGATTTTTTTCAGTAAATTTTTCTGACTTCGATTTTCTTCCAATTTTAGCACACAGCTAGATAATCATTCAGTGCATTTCTACGAAATATTTTAGAATTATCCGTTTCTGGATTTTTAATCATGATAAGTCAATTAGAGAAACGATTTTACGGCAATGTTTACCAATGCGCCCTACAGGAATGACGTAAACAAAAAATGTTATGTCACGATTATAGTCATACATGTAATTCAATAATGGAGCCAATATAATTCTGTAAATATCATCAGCAGGAATAACTTAAAATTCTCAAAAGGATGATTTTTTTTTATCAAAATTGGCTGTCGTGAAAATGTATACAAATCATTTTAAAGGCAAAATAATGTTATGTGAAAGACATCGGGCACGTCAATGTATACATATAATGTTCAAAAACGTGACGGGTACTGAGACTTTCGAAACAGTCAAAAACGCAACGGTGACTCTACTTTCAAGCAAAGCTGAATGTACCATTCCATATATCACGACCACAGTGCGGCCTAAAGGCTATATAATCTGCGGCAACGGATTTAAACTGAATCAGTTTCGTAACGTATGCGTAATTTTCAAACGCTGACGTTGTCGAGAAATTCCTCCGCAATTGAGTTAGAGAATATATATCTACATGTACCATCATACATATGCATGTACATTCAAAGATATTACGTCAGTGCATTTATAATCCCATGTGGTTCACTAAGACTTTACTGTGCCCGATATATATATCTAAATGAATTCAAATCAAATAATATTATTTCATTTTTTTAATCAAAGTTTTATACTGTGTAACTAAACAAATAAGGCAAATAAAATTGAAGATAAGCCTTAAGGTTACAATGGTTTAAATGGGTGTAAAATTTGGAGCCTTACTCAAAAATTAGAAAACTTACATATGTTAACTTGACTTAAGTAATTCGTAGCCTTAATTCGACCCGACATCTACAACCTAGATTCAGGAATGAACCCCCCAAGTGATATCCTTTGGCAGAAAGTATAAATTTGCTGGATTTTCGGAATAACCAGGCGGTATTTAAGCGAGTAAAACAAAGAAATGACAATACTTGGAGGAATACTTTAGTAGATATAAAACCAGTTACAGCTGGCACATGATAGTGTGTACCTTTAGTAGTGGTAGCACCTGTACACTAAATCAAAACTCGCTGAACATGGTGTTGATACATGTTGTTTTCACACTAGATTCCTTCTACCCTCTCTGCAAATATCACGGGAATTGAACTTAATTTCCCTTAAAGATTACATAATTAAAAGACAGGTTGACTGTTAAATATAAATGTACAATGTATATGCAAGACGTTAACAACTGGTAGTTTAAGAGTTAAAGACTCATTTTGAGTTATGTAAATTGCATAAGGTATATTAATGTACATTTATTTCAGTTTCCTATTGGAAAGAAATACGAAATTATGTAACAACAGTTACTATGGATTCAGTCACATGACTTTGGGATAATCCAAGGTCACATGACTGAATCACCAGACTAGTCTGAAACCCCCTACTGATCTTAGTAAGGGCTGAAGGAGGCAACCAGGAGGTCACTGAAAACTACCCTTGAGTAATAATTAGTTGAGTGACATCGTTAAATATTTATTTAAAACAGTTACTTCATATCCCTAGTACATATCAGACACAATTCTAACGAAAATAGGGCTCCGTTTAGATCGGTACAAGCTTCCCTGCCTCGCTCCCTCCTCCGCCGTTAGAATCAGAATGACCGGGTCGAATTCTGTGTTACCATGTCTAGGTTATAATATCCCAGTTTGGTGCCACTAAGTCGTCTTCGAACTGTACCATTATTTGTGAACACCTTCGATGGTGCAAAACTAGGAACAAACAAATAAACAACTCCTGAACTGCCAATGATAATACAAAATTTAATATTAAAACGTTCATTAACTTTTACAGTTGTCTATTTACAAAAATAGATGCTCATCGAAATTGACAAATAACAAATCTGAGCTGCTCACACTACACTATGAATCCGTTCCATGCATTAAAACAATTTCATATAGAGGCAAAATGTGTGTGATGGAACAGTCTAGACGTGTTCCGAAAACAGACGGGAAGGAGTTGAAACAAACTTTTTGTGTTCCAAATGAAAAAAATATCGTCTTAGACCATGATTTTTTCAAGTTTTTGTGTATGCAGTACTTCAACAGTCCTATGCCTCACTAGAACTGATAACACTACTGATAATATTTTGCTGTTTATATCGTGCTGTACATGTATTTTATAAGGAAAAGGCATTGTGTGACGTTGGATAGTAAAATTGTAAAACAAAACAAAATTAAACCACTTCATTTTTTGCAGAAAGTGTTTAATTTTTATTTACGCATAAACGTGAATCTGTTCTTATTTGCTGTAACATGTTTCCGTTAAAATATTATGAAACCAATAGGAATTTTGGTATTGACACCCTTTGACAAACTGAAAAATACACTTGTCTTGGAAAACGTATTCATTGAGCATAAAGCGATTTATATCTAACACAATGTAGCTATATATGTTTTAATGAGCCTTTATGGAGTTAAATTCCAAACCTCTTTTATGGTGAGTGCACGTATCAGGCGTAACTGATGTTGTAGAACTCGTATATTTATCAGATTTTCCATTTCATATGAGATATAACTATGTGTATTTCTAATCTACGAGTCTTTTGCACAGTATAACATTCAACGTTAGAACAACTATGTTACACTGTTTGTCGGGTTTAGTCGGACACATCGTTAGCTGCTACTGTCGTGATCACTGCAACAGTCAATGTCATCGGAGACCGCGATATTATCTTAACTCAATAATTCATAAATCACTTAGAACCGTATTGTATTTGTTCGAGTTGTGTAGTTTTAAAAGAGGTTCCAGCATCAGATACGGATCACTATGTGGCTTCATCTCTTGTTATTGCATTTAATTTGACCGTATTGGCTGATAAACAAGACATATGGCTTCATTATCTTATACTAAATTTTGTAAGAACCCAACCATTGATCACATTACATAGAATCCCAATCAACAATAATCGTTTAACTGTTAGCGTCCTGTACACAAACTCAAGTCCTGGGTAATAAAATATGATTTGTTACAAGAATTTAAGTCTCACATCGAGACAGCTATCTGATCGTATCGACCCCGGAACAATTAAATCACCGAGAACTCAATATCAAGTGTGTAAACTGCATAGAAACAACAAGCCTTCATTCCCCTTCATTCGATGTAAATCTTTTCTTTTACCACCGACCGGTTCCGGACTCGGCGAATTAAACCGGAACCCGGACCGTTGACTAGTTTTTCACAGCTTGGTCGTTCATAGGTCAAACAGGTACAGGTCGAGAACTTTAGGGATATATCGTTCGTGATAAACATGTTTAGAGATGTTTGAGTTTTTTGTTGTCTGAAGTAAACATTTCATGCTTTATTTTATATTTAGTAATAGAGAGCAAACAAAATGATTTTAGAGAAATGACAAAATATTCTCTCACTCTCTCCTTTCAGCACAATCTTTCGGACGCAGTACTACTCATAAGTAAATTGAGGCTTCAATACAGCTGCTGTTGTTGTTGTTGATTAACTCTCACACTTACAAACTGGACTGCTGCTCGAATGGACCCTGGAATAGACGGGTTGTGAGGTGTTTGTACGATTTGATTACATGAACGATTGTACACCGGGGTTCGAAAATCGTTGTTCACTAAGAACGCTTAAATTCTTGTTAAATGTGGTAGGATTGCATGAATTGGTGAACACTTTCGTTAAGTTAATGAATGTTCATCAGGACAGGATCACCAGTGGCAGATCCAGGGTTTTTTTTTNCCCCCCCCAGATAGGTGTCTGGATCTGCCACTGATCACTGATTGTACACCACTGTTCCACGAGTTTTTTAATGGTTGAACGATGGGATTGCATTAACGGTAGTACACTGGGATTGTATTGTATATATTATATACGTGGTTGTATGAATGTTGCACGAGCTACGAAATGTAGAGCAAACTAGATTTATGTGTACATATTTACTGTTTATTCGGCGAATAGTGCAAAATGTTTCCCTGTGTGTTAAATATCACGGGGACCTGATAATTTTATCAAATTTAGCTATATTAGGGGGCCATACCGAAATATGATCTCAACACCTAGCGCATACATTGTATAGTATATACCTATGCACATCGGTTTGGGTACAAGCATGGCTAAAATGTAAGAAATTATCAGCTCCCAGTGCTTAATATTAATTGTCTGATGACAATGACACACTATTGTCCAAGTGAAAATGCGGACATTGCTGTCAAGAAGGTAAGACTTCAAGCAAGGCTTAAAGCTAATTATACGCTTTAATCTATATAGCTAGACCGCTAAAACTGACCATAATCGCAAACTGAAAAATTCTGATCGGTCGCCTGTTTATGGTCAGCTATCGACTGCTCTTAAAAATGCGGGGATTATCGTCGAAATCTGGCGACAGCGATTGTGAGAGCTATACGTGTTTGTCAGAGAAAGTAATCTTCTTCTTTTTATTTCAGTTGAATCATTTCTCACTCACTTGACTAGATGTCCTGTCAGTACTCGATACAATATGGACTCTACATCGTTTTATTAAATTGAAGTGCTTTCGACTGCTCACATCGACAGCCATTTTGCCTTCAACAATAGGGCGCACTAGCCAATCAAAATTACTTCCGGTTAATTTGATCAAATGTAAACATTGGTTACGCAGTGATCTTTTAGCAGACACAAACTAATAAGCCCGTTGGATTGATATATATTTATCACAATAATTAATAATATTAAAATAACTCTGATATTCCTAGCATTTCTCAGCATTATATTTACGAAAACAACTCGATTGCGAGGAAAAGGTAAACTGGTACACGTGCTTTTCTTGTCAACAAGTCGATTTGACGGAAGTAATTCTGATTGGCCAATACATATAGATGTACGCAAGCTAAAGATGGCTGTCGATGTGAGCAGTCGAAAGCACTTCAATTTAATAAAACGATGTAGAGTCCATATTGTCCGGACTAGCTTTAATCGTGCGCGCAAGGACGAACCAGCATTATAGAATGACAGTGTTTGAAGTTTATTTTACATGTTTAAATTGTTATTTGAATATTTGATAGACATTGTAGTATAGGTTGTACATCACCAATGTACCCGGTGATACAGCTGGAGTGATAACCTGGATACTAAAACAAAGCAGAAACATTCTAGAAGAGATGTTTTGTCAAGACAAATTTGGTAGCGATCAAGTGTTTGTACATGTATATGTTTGCGTATACTGCTGCACACCTTATTGAAATAATACTGAGTGGAAGTTTTAAAGTTACATGAATTAATAAATAACACCAAAACGTTAGCGGTATTTCTATTACTCCGCTAGGAAATGTCTACCCTGTGGCTGAAAGTAGGCCACACTGTGTTCAAACAAACATTAAACCTATCCAAGGAATGACGTAGATTGAATGTAATAGACAGTTAAATCGTCTCGCTGGACTGAAACACCAAGGTTATTGAGACAAACAGACTAAACATATGTAGGCAAACATTATTCTAACCGTAGTCAGGTGACCACGTGTTCAATGTACGAAAGATAACCCCGATTGGTCAACGCGCACCTCACACTTCACGTGCTAATGAAGTGCCGCTGCTGAACCTGTCCCACTCCAGATATTATAATATCCATCAGTGTTAATTAGACGATTGACCCCGTCTTGTTAGTCCCAGAATGCATCAGTCTTTGCCTGCAAAGTAGCATGTGATAACATAAAGGTACATTAGATGAGGGGGCAGTGATGGAATGCGCGTCCGAACAATTGTATTAGTTAGACACTGGTCAAGTGTCCGGACAGGTCATCACTCTATCACCGACAGAAGTAGGGAACACTGACCACTTAGATTTCGTACCGATGTAATGTGGTTAGCCCCCCTCATCGCTTATCTCTATCTAATTTGGACTTCGGCATACATTGTTAGCGATATCGTAATGGAATTAGGTATATTGACTTTCAGAGATTCAACAGTAAGTCACCTCGGAGAGTGGGCGTTCCCTTTTACCATGATTTTGAATTCTTCCACGATTTATCCTGCCTTTGATTATCTACATCCAAAAATTGGATTTAAATACATCAAAACCTTTTATTATAAAGGGACTGAAGTTTATGTTAATGACATGTCAAGCTTCTTGTTTTCATTGATCAATACATGAATTACTCAAAAAATGTTCTTTAGAATATTATGTTAGCGTCCTCCAGCATTTGAAATATTTTTAAATATTTCACAGACCTAAATGTAGATATCGAATTTATATATTTTTTACCAAAAAAAACTGTCCGTTCTTTTTTTTTAGATAAGTAGTTTGTTTCCATAGTTAGAGCACTCCATGTAGTGATATCACATCCGGGTTTTTTCGGAAATGGGGAGTTCCATAAAACGTTTATATATCCATTTCCTGTGACATGGTGTTTCCTTTAATAATTGGTCTTCAGAAAGCTGCAAAAAACATTATTTTCATATGATTAATGCTAAACTTCACTCTAAAGCAGTCAACAAATACAACACTATTTGGAAGAAATACCAATATCTAAACATATACCCTGAAAGAAAAATTCAAATTTAGTATAATATCAATATAGAAGGCTATGTCACTGTGATTCTGTGTTTTACATGTAACATATGTATGCCTTGGGACCAATATTTGGGAGTTATCAATCCGTTGCAAAAATAAAGCAACCTCACACTTATCTTATAAGGTGAGCTTAATATAACTTCAAAATTTTACATCCGTTTATTAAGCATGAGCAAGCCGTTCGATCTGCCGCACAGACGGGTTGGTTCCGATTTCCGGAAATTATCCAAAAAACGTGAAAATAGCTTATTTCACTATATTTTGCTGAAATATTATTTCTGTCCTTATCTTGATTAGAGTTTACTACATGTACAGTTTCTTTCTCAAATACAGTTTTGTCTATCTAAATATATGTAGATTTTTTCACAACTCGACAGTTTTTAAGTTTTTAACCATATCGAGACTGATATGGCAACATAATGATTGAAATGGATCAATTTTTTAAGTTTACCAAGAACCTTAGCTTTTAGTCCTTGAAAGTAGGCGGCAAAGGTTTGGGGGAGGTTTTTAGAATGACACTTTTGGTTAGACTTCGAATTAGCATGGTAAATATATAATTATGTATTGTAATAAAAAGGATGGATGTATCCACATATTAAATGTCTTAATATAAAGAATGTTTGCAATATATATATGCTGTCAGGCATGCGATGATGTGTGTGTATGGGTACGAGTGTATGTGTGTACAATTATGTGTGGTATATATGTATGACTCAAGTAATACATTTGTATATTTGTCATTTCGAGTGTGTGTATGATGTATTAATAAATACATAATTTGTAGTTAAATTTCACATAATTGTACACTGTTTATATTTTTGTGTTTATGTATATAGGTCTAAATTGCTAGGTACATTAGTATTTGTAATCTTTTTTATTTCCCCAGACATTCCTTCTTAAATTAATCCAAATTACACATGAAAAACAACATCATTCAAAGTACATGAATTCGGTTTTATCTTGTCTAAATTTTAGGACAGTATGGCAATCCCAAATCAATAAAGCAGAATTTTTGGCATGTAAATGAATTTATAAATATAAAAATACTTTCAATATTTGAATATATAAAGAAGGATTGGTTGATGTAATTTAATATATCAATTTAATCAAAATAAATATTATCGTTATTGTAATGAATGAAATATACGTATGAAAGAATGAATGATTTTGAGTTTGAGTATGAAAGAATATGAATGAAAAAGAAAGAGAGAATGAAGAGAAAGAGGCCTTTTGCATGAGGCTACAGTATATTATGTAAGAGGGATGATCCCGGGGCACCTCAACCCTGGCATCCCTCCCAAAGATGCTGGGGGAATAAAACAAATTGCCGCGAAAGGTTCATGTTTAACAGTATATTTGATTATTTTAGAGTAGATTTATATATTTTACACATCAAAACAAATTTCAAATTATCCTAACAATTGCTGATTTTATGAGTGGTAAATGGTATATTCTATTTGATTTGACCACAGTCACGCTGGGAAAAATTACGGTCCACGCACAATGTCAGTAGGTACATTGACACGCAATAAACGGTGGAAATATCCGTTTTGTTTGTAACCAGAAACAGTGATATTTAATTATAACACATGGCAAATGGCCAATGCTTGTTAGTATTTCATAAAATTCCGGTTACAAAGATGGCGCGACAGGAGGTTGGGTTAATCCTATCCGGGTTGTTTGCCGAACCTGGGTCACCGAAGGGGTATCGTTGTACTAATTTGGCGAAACCAATGTATTTATATTTGTCTAGAAAAAATGTTTCGCTTTTTATACATTTTTTAAATAAAATACCCTTTTTCTTCCTAATGTCAAGTTTTAATTTCATGATTTCTGATTTACATAAACGGAATTAATTTTTAAATAAAACTTTTTAACCATAGAATGCTGGATAACATCATACCATTTGCGGCCAATTTGTTATCCCATTAAGACCCTCATTTTTGGGGGAAGCTGACAAGATATCGTCTTCCCGTTACAGTTCTTCATTCAGAGTCATTAGCAGCGATTAACCTCGTGTTCTTCACACCTAACCCCTCCCGAGTCACGGGGGACGAGACAATCAAAGACGAGGCTAAAATACAGACCATCTGTTTGTCTCTTACGGGCCGATATTCACCCGTCCCTGTTCCATTATGTTTATATTAACACAAGACCTATAGACAGCACCAGTGATCAATTTTACGAAGTACCCACACGCTGGCTAATTTGCTACTTTCACCAGCGTGATGCCGAGTTGGTCCATTACAATTCGAATCATAAATTCAACATACAATTTTGGTACACTATTGTCTTCCTATTGGGAACAAACGTTTTAGTGATACCGAAACAAAATTGAGAAGTGTGGCCATTTTAACACGATGTACGACGCGCTTCGTCGTAGTCCATCCCGTCATAATGTTATCTTAATCGAATGGAGCTCAGCGCAAGGGAGACATCATCGCTCGTATTTCGGACTGCCTGCTAGCTCGATCTCCACGGCAAAAAGTTTACTGGCGCACATTATCCCATTTGTTATATCCTTATGGCGTTTTAGTGATATCCCTGCATAAAAAATGGCGAATTATTTTGCAACTTGAGGGAATAATATTTGTCCTGTTCCAACAAATACTTTATACTGACGCTAACAATTTATCCAGCTCGTAAATTATCTACCAACTCACGTGTCGAAACTGCGCGATCTTTCCTCTTCACGAGCAATTTGCTTCTGTCATGTTACCGAGTAAGTGAGATTCTGAAGAGAAATGGATTCCTTTGATGGGCGGTAAGCACGTCTCTAGCGATTCTCCGATCTTGTACGTCTCTTGTTTTCACAGACTCCCAGACATTGCAAAATACACCAAATGTAAGACGTAAATAGTTACTTCAACTTAAAGTACCATACACTCTACTGAGTAAAAAGGGTGAGAACGGAAACAGCCTTTTGTTGTGAGTCTGAGAAAGAGATCAAATAAAATCAGATCATGTATTATTCAAAACATTCCCTATTCTATATCTATATGCAAAATGTACGTATAATACATGCATGTGTAATAACTGAAATCCTGATAGTTTGTAAGGAAACTTGAAGTCAATACGAGATTACATGTATAAGTAAGCACATATTACAATGTATTTGTAATATTTCGTATGCGCAATATATGTAAAATGTTTGTATGTACATGCAATTACATTGTAGGAAACAAAAAACCATGTACCTGTGCTGTTTGAGTTAAGGTAAGGGATCATATCCACTCTATACCTGTGATTTGTGTTAGAGTAAAGAATACATACGTGATTTACATTAGTGTTGAGATAAAGTATGACGTTACTACGTACATGTGTACTGTAGTGTGTTGAAATATCTTACGTATATTGGTTTAGACGACCTCAAATAATTTTCTTGTTTAATTTTACATGTAATAGATGGAACGATATAAGCAAGCCTTAAAATCATTATATAGACTGGGAATGTGTTTGATAATCTTTTTATCAGTCATCATCAGATCACTAAATGTCGAAAAGTGAATTAGAATACATATATATACAAATACGTTATTTTCCTCTGTCGCTAAATCATAGATTCATAGTATTGTTCCTTTTGATCTATTGATACATAAACTTTATTTATTTTACAACAATTATAAAACAGGTTATTGCAACTTATATCACGGAATTAGAAATTCGTGGTTACACTCTGGTTGGCCCGGATGTTAACGCGCGGGGGTCTTCATGTGGGTTTGGTTTGGTTTGTGTTGTACAGGTGTACGTCCTATTAACAGCTATGGTCATTTAAGGACGTGCTAGGTTATGGTGGTGGAGGAAAGCCGGAGTTCCCGGAGAAAAACCACCGACCTACGGCCATTACCTTGCGACTGCCCCACGTAGGCCTATACATGTAACCCGCGACCCAGTGGTGGAGGGCTAGTGGTACAAAATATAGCAGAATAGAATGTGAGGCGCATTAACCACTTGGTCATCGTGTATGAAACCCATGTGGTCGGCCAATACCTTTTCACGTCCGATCAGAGAATCGAACCCCGGCCGCCTTATTGAAAAGGCGAGTGCGTTATCCACTGCGCCACCTGACGACTGAATTCTATAATTCTTTAATTCTTTAATGTGACAACATTATTTAAATGTCGAAATTATCAAGTCATGTTGTAGATTCATTTTTCACATGATGATTCTGCAGTGAATAAACCCGTGTTTTGCGTTTGTTTAGTATACCCCCTGTGATACTCTTGGATGAGATACATATTCATATTCACACTTCCACATTAAGTTTACGTTAAATCAAAGGAAAAAAATCCCGCAACATCCTAGCAATAGGTAAGTGTGAGTGACAAAGTAAAATGTTATACGTTATCACTATAAAAGTGCAAAAAAAGTGTGTTTGCGTATGTTAATTTACCCGCCATCTTCGTCTGACATCACAAATGCTCAAAGGATAGAAATCTTATAACTCTGTGTGTGCTTCCGTTTGGTTTACGGCCGTTGTCGATGGAACACGTTCTGTCCTCATTTAAAAGTTTTAAAGTGCCGAAGTAACATTGTTTATACATATTATATACTATGAAGAGCATTTTCCAAATCGAAGAGACATTTTTGGTTCCATATAAGTGGCGGATAAAAATAAACTTAATCTGGAAAATATTCCAAAAGGAAACAGAGAACGGTCAAAAGGGGTCGAAATACTGCGAGAATTTACTCCAACAAAACGAAAGGGTGATATTAAATAGTTTCCCAAAGTTATGTTATATTAAAAAACAAACAAAATCAAAAACGAAAGTCTGAAACAACGAGTCTTTATAGTGTATACTGTTACAATACTTGAAACAAAAGTTTCAAATTGATTAGAAATTCATTTCTGTTATGAACATTCTGTATTACCAACAATACTTTAAAAAATATAAACGTCACTGTAATCTTCGGATATACTGGGAACTTTCCAACTGTAATGATTTGTACTGGGACAGAGTTGCCTCTTGTAATAAAATAAATTACACAGTTCATTTTAATATTCCAAGTGCCATCTTCAGCGTGGTTCTAGAAACTGACTCCCTCTTATAAATTTCAAACCAAAAAAACACCTGAGTGTTTGTCGTGTTTGTGACGCTAGGGCCGGTATTCACGAAACCGTTGTCATGCTCAAGCATGGATTCTGTGCTCAAACCAACTTTCTTGTATAAGTCGCTTAGATCATGTCAAACGACCAAAAAGTAAAATATAAACATTGACAACAGTATTTGGCTTTAAGTCTCTTCAAAATGTTTCCAAATCATTGATAAAATAAGATTTATTTATTGAGTTATAACCAGAACAAAAACTAAGGTTTGAGCACAAAGTCCAAACTTGAGCATGAGAACGGTTTCATGAATACGAGCCCAAAACTAGGACCAAATGCATGACGGCATGGCATCGTGACGTTGTTTTGAAAAGGGAAATGGTTTTGAAGTCAATGTTCCGACGTTGAAGACTGAAGTAGGCCTGAGAAAATATTCGAATATATTTTTTATGAAGAATCTGTAATTCGTTTTCATCTCATTGCTCCTTTAACCTCATCAAAGATCCTACATATATGTAATAGTAACTTTTGCTAACAATATAAGTCCTTATTGGCTTAATATTTGAGGATAATGACACGGTACGATATCGCAGTAGTCATAACGCTATTGCATGAAGTTGCCCAAGACCAATCCTCAACCAATTTCATATAAATGCAATTGAAATGTCAGTATATTTGGTGATGAATGATTGAAGGTGCTACTGAGACTTCTTCGGCATAAACTACCTACCAGTTGGTCAACCTTTGTGCACTTAAAAGAGTCAAAATTTGATCTTTCAATGAACAACATATAATAACGCAATACATTATGGGTAGAAGTTATTTCCATGCCTTCGTGACAAGCCGTGTCTTCAACGGAAATGAACTATGAACGGTAATGAAATATGCGGACGCAACGTTTATTACCGTTGCAATTACCTGTCGTATATGTCATGTTAAAAAAGCGAAAGGTCATTATTTCGTCCTTTCGTCGAACAAGACACGCTATAGTCTTAGACATCAGCTAGCGCACACTGCTAAGGTGCCACTGAAAATAACAAGACCAATTGAGCTGTAAAAATTGATTTCAAAGAGCTATCGCGAGATTTTACGTGATAATGACGACATTTTGGAACGTTGAGTGATTCTTGTTTCCTAATTGTTAAAATTATGTCTTATTAATATGGTAAATATATCACACTTTTTCATTATCTAGACATAAAATTATAATCAACTTGCAATTTTACTTAAACATTTAGTAGCCTTAAAAGTCAACGATTTGATTGACAATACGAATTGAACTACACATAGCCTGTTTGACTGTCACCGGAAGTTGATAATCAAGATCTCTTGATCAAGGAAGAACAAGCTACGAAATGTGACTGATGTTTCATGATTTGCGTCAGTTAGAAGTTAGAAATGAAATTAATGTCTTGTAATTGAACCTGATGAACTGTCAATTAAAAGTACAAGACAATTTTTGTTAGATATCAACAAGTATCTATCGAATCATTAAGATATAAAAACGTGTTTTAAGAATAATAAATATTTACGTGTTTATATAAATATAAAAAAAAAAAAAAAAAACATTCAGACGTTAGAAGCGATGAACCTGTGGTGGTTACATGAGTTTGTAAATATCAAGTAATAGTTGAGTTACATCATCATCGAATTTAAAAAATGCATCAAACTTGAGTTAATGGTGTATAATTTACATAGCATATCAGTTTATTTTCGATGTGTTAGACACACGTTTCCACACTTTGCAGTCACTGTTTTTGCATAAACACGTATTTATCACATACCGTACCTCATATTTCTCAATATCAGACATACAACTGTACCAGCACGAATTCATCTCTCATCGCCCTAGATTAAGGCAAAAAGTCATTAGAATTAGTGGTTAACACTCCGGCCTTCCACTCAGGCGGCCTGGGTTCGATCCCCGAAGTCTTCGTACGCATGGATATTCAGAGAAATTGTTTTTTTTCCTGCCCACACAACTCCAACCATCCAGGTGAAGTTTAAAATGGTCTGGGGTGGCTGTTGCGGTACCTGTGCTGTAGCATTCAAGTGAGGTGGCACTATAAATGACACCGTTGGAAGCACGGTCCCACTACAAACAGAACACATTACATCTCCAGCACACACGCAGACAGCATAGGACTAGTAGTTAGCGCCGGATAAGGCAGCTCCTGTGAATTCCTCAAAAAATGTATTGATAAATGTTTATGTACGTATGTACTGTAAAGCGCTTTAGAGCTGCTTATGTTAGCTAGATAGGGCGTTATATCAAATATTGAATATAATCATTATTATTTATATTTGTTTTATAACTTCAAATAAAAACATGTGAATCTGCCTTATACTCCAGTGTCTGAAATAAGTAATGTATCATTATCTTTGATATTTTAACTTCATAAGGAAGCAACATTCGACTTTACATACCAACCGAAGTAACCATACCTGTCTAATTGGGTATGGTTATGGACATAATATCAAAGGAAACAATGATATAATGTAATGTTATCATTGTAGTGTTTGCATTTATGGAACCGTTTCACGTCAAATGTGTAATAATGATGTCTGATTTGATAGGCTAATAAACAATAACTAAACACTGTACTTATAACTCCATTAACGAGAAGTTGAATTGTCTGCACACCTTAACCTATCCAACAAGGATATGGTATTGCTCTACATTTATATCTGAAACTGGCGAGTCGAATAAATAAGTTATCATTTTCTTCGTTTTTTTCGTGTAAGACACATCATACCTATAAAACAATATGCATGTTTCCCACTGATATTGACACCTTTCTTCTCTTATAATTGGTTTGGTTTAGTATTGATTAACGTCCTATCAACAGCTATGGTTATTTAAGGACGGCCTCCCCTGTGTGCAAGACGCATGCGTGTAGTGTATGCGAGTGTGTTTCGGGAGGCTGCGATATGTTCGTGTTTGTCTCCTTGTGATAATGCGGAACTGATGCCGACTGTATAGTGCTAACTCACTGAAACATACTGACAACGGGCGAACCAGTCGTCCCACTCCTAAATTTCTGGGCGTTAAGCAGGAGTAGAAACTACCATTTTTACAGACTCTGGTATGTCTCGGCCAGGGGACAGAACCCAAAGCCTTTATCTATCACAGGGGCGAACGCTTAACTAAAGGCCAAAAGTGAGGCATTGTCAAGGGTGACATTAGGAAGAGAAAAGTTGTTTAGAAAGAAGAGAAAAGATAAGATCCCAAAGTTAGTCGCCTCTTACGATCATACAATGGGGGCAGCAGGTACAATTATTACCCCCGATTGCAGAAACTTTCTTATAAAACCCGTGAAATTACTGTATACTCGCTAAGGATCATCGTTGCTTTCTCAAGATTTTGTAAATCATTGTCTTGACGTTGTGCCGTGTTCAGGAAAGTTATACAATTGATTTATGTTACCTGAAAGTAGCATACAATCCCTATTTGGTATTACAAATCAGATATTTGATTAATATTGATGCAACATAAAAAAATCCTAAATTTGGCGAGGAATATCACTTCTAGATACATATATATATATATAAATGATCTGATTTAATAATATAATATAATCTTTATTGTTTTTTACAACAATTATGAAACAAGCTGTTTGAACTTATGTTAATCACTGCGCTATCCACTGCACCACACCCCACCAACCACCCTATCTGAGTTGGAATATTTTCCCTACGTGTAGTCAATAGTCGTAAAATATCCAACTAAAGGGAGATAACACCTGTTACAAATTAAACAGTGCAATGTACTCGTAATTCCTTTA
Organism: Mizuhopecten yessoensis; assembly: GCF_002113885.1. Taxonomy (NCBI): domain Eukaryota; kingdom Metazoa; phylum Mollusca; class Bivalvia; order Pectinida; family Pectinidae; genus Mizuhopecten; species Mizuhopecten yessoensis. The sequence continues at coordinate 218,845 of NW_018407547.1, forward strand.
TACGCAAAGCACTGCTAGGACAGGTCAACTTGTCATTTGTCGATATAAAATTTCCTATGTGAGCAAAGACATTACAAATATTCGTGAGCTAACTTGACTCGGCACTGCAGTGCACTAAACAAAAACCATAACCTAGCCAGAAAACTGTGAATGACTGCCTCAATGTAATGATGTAACAATGGTGCTTTAATTTAAATATATCAGTGCACCTGTCTTCCTTAACTTCCTTCGCCAACCACGTATATGTACGGAGGTATGAGACAAGCAACATCTGAATTTCCGATGAGAAAAAAACCTCATTCGATAATAATCTCTATATTTATCAAGATTAGAAAAGTCTTTACCCGATAGCATCGAGCCCTGTCTCACTATGGAGATTGTTCGGCCGTTCTGGTTTGGATTCAAACTTCGTACGAGAAATACATTTGACTTTTATTGTGCTTTGGAAAGGTTACATTATAATCTCTCTAAAAACACTCCTTATACAAGTATAGCGTCAGATCCTTTCCTACAAGTGTATGTTTAAATGATTCCCTGCTTGACATCTTGACCTCTTACACGTAAATGTATATACAAGTGTACATATGCTGTAGCGCCATCACGCCAAAAACATGATTGGAACTCAATTTCATTAAGGACATAGGAGGTACAAAACAAAAGTAAATAAATCATGAAACTCGGGAAAATCTGGAGGCGATTGGACCCCTATTCAGGAACCCATTCCCAAGTTCTAACCTAAATTTTGAGCGTAATTTCTTGTTCCGGTGATAGTTATTTTCAGATTTCACCTTATCGTAATGATTTGGAAATTTGAAGCTGAATGTGGTTTTCGATGTATATACTGTACCTAACTTTTTGACCGTATTGTATGTTTTTTAATGAGTTACAAGAAACGTGATTTGAACAGAGCTTTCCTGCTCGAGCTTGATAAAGGTTTCACGCATACGGGCCCACATATTCTCTTGGTACACGTGTCCTCACCACACGTGAAAAAAATACCTTGTCAAATCATGGAAAATACCTACATCATAAACGATCTTCAACACTGTGTACATGTGAGAATGTTTTTAATCCTGATAATAACCAAACAAAGCCTAGTAGACCACTAGGTCAAAGTGACCATGCGTTTTAGTAAGTTATTTGTTCGTGTTTTTCGTCCTATTAACAGCTATGGTAAGTTAAGGACGACCAGGGTTTTGGTGGAGGAGGAGGAAAGTCTGAGGTACAAGAGGCCCAATTGGCCTGCATTGCTCACCTGGTATCAATCTCACAGTTGTAACCTTAAAAGTGAACTAAAATAAAGCTACAGGCAAAGTATAAGTGTTTGGACTTAAAGTCATTCAAAAGAACCCGTTAAACGATTTAAAAACATTTGACCCCTGTGACGTTGAAAGTCAAACATGGACATTAAAGGGACATCACGGTGAAACTTTATCCCCAAAAACTACATAAACATATGAAGTGAGTCTCCTTATAAAAAATAACGATCGGATTTTCCTGAAATATATATTCATAAAAATGAATAATTTGTTAGATAATTATCGGCATTTCTACTTGTCTGACCAACTTTTTACTCAAGGATTTCCCAGCTATAACGCATGAACTTAGCACGCCATTTCATTGTAAACAAAATGACTGGCTGTGAGAAGTGTTAGCGAGTGAAAACCGTAACTTAGGCCGCGTCAGCTACGAAGCGAAAAGTTGCCAAATGGTCAAAAGATAGCGCAATGACGTTACGGAATCCTTATTCCGTCTTTGCGTATTGCAGAGTTATCTTCTCTTGAGAGCAGGTATTGATTGTTACGTCATTGGTTCGTGTGAGAAAATTACGTCGTTTTCTCAAAAATTGATGACGTTACTCTCACAAACAAATGACGTAACAATCAATACCTGCTCTCAAGAGAAGATAACTCTGCAATACGCAAAGACGGAATTGCAGTCGGGAAGTATTCAAAGGAGAAAAAAAAATGCCCTAGCAGTTAGTACGGTGTTTTTATTCTTCCGGACAGCCGGTTAAAGCTGAAATGGAATCGACAGAAATGCTTTTTATGCTATGGGTAAATATCTAAATATTAACCTCACTAGTAGCTTTGTCTAAGAACACAGATGAACTTATTTTGTTATGTTAATAAGCATGTATCGGAGAGAGCTTACTTTGCGTTTCTATATACAGTAGTTTATGAGATAGGAAGGGATAAATGACTGGTTAGTTTGATTTTGCTTTGGGGCCCTCCAAAGGAAAACTGTTATGATTATTCTGTTCTCTCTTCTGTCGGTACTTTTGCTCATATGAGATAAACACGCTACTAGATTTACATAATACATAATATTCCCCGGGTTCAGTAAAATAGTATGATTTAATTATATTGCTGAAGCAAACGACTTTTTTGTATTTACATGCAAGATTTAAATATATCAAAATGACGGTTCATGATGAATAACTGAGGAAGGAGAACCTACTTTAGGCAAACCCAGTGATGGAGGGCTGGTGGTAGCAGACGGTCAAACGGTTAGCCTTAGTGAAGAGATAATATGCAAAAATCAAATTCAACCGTCTTTTGGACTGAATTATGCTTTTTTAAATTTTATTCCATATCATAAATTGAATCTAACCGAATTTTACTAGTCATCCATCATTTAAATGTAGTCTAAATATGAGACCAATTTAGTATAAAGTAAATGTGATTTTTTATTTGTTATTCTGCATAGCAAATTCTGTTTCGGAATTAAGTGTTAAAAAGTAAATATTTGTTATATATTCAATCATGGTATATTTGGCTATAACTCCTTATTCTTTGATATATGTTATTGGTCAAACAATATATGTATTGAAACAAGTTGGGATGGTTACATATAGCTATCTATTATATCTAAGTATATGTCTGTGAAGTCTACCTTATATAAGTTACTATTTACTAGACATTAAACCAGGCATTACAGGTGTAGGATGTTTAATTGTTATAAATTGATCTACCTATCTTTCCGGATTAGACGGTAGACATGTGCAGTACTAAAGGAGGTGGTGACGAAATGCTCACCGTTCCAAAACACTTTCTTTGTTCGTATTGGTTAGCATTCTCAAATTGAAGTACCTTTTGTTCTGTATTTTTTATTGTTTATTCATGCCGTGATCATCTCCGTTTTTAGTTGACCTCATTCGATAGCATATACAATGTACATGTATATACGTGTATGTACGGGAAGAAAAACAAAGAACATGCATTGTCTAGTGTTCTTTAGTAATTGGGGAGACGATAACAATTGACAATAACCAGTCGCTCTTCAAGTTAAAGTTCTACGTCCCATAATTGAATTACAAAATGAAGTCTGTACCCATTAATAAATGTTATTTATTACATCTGGTACGTTATGATACACATTGAACAAGAGGCCCAGAAGGCCTGCATCGCTCACCTGGATATATTTAAAGTACCTGATATGAGGTAAAGATTATAAAACTCTTTCATGCCCAGGGGTGTAGGATAGGGAAATTCCAACCGTATCTACAAATTCTGAAAAACCTAAGGCTGTGCCGAGGAATTTCTCTACCCTACACCCTCGGGCATAAAAGAGTATTTTTCTCTCATTCCAACTATACCAGAACTAGCTCCAAAACTATGAGAATGCATTTCACGTGGCTACCATTTTGAAAATATCAATTTCTCCACTGAGCCTTTTAGATAAGTACGAATCCAAGTTACAAACAAGGTTTTCGCAGAAATATTAATCTCATCTTTCCTACGTGAATGGTAAAAATAGCATAATAGGTTTTAATTTCAACACGACGTCTTTTCCGCGTTGCCAAATTTTCGAGACGTTGCATCATTGTTGAGGCATTGTCATGTAACGTCACATGAAATGGGGTGTAGGAAATTTCTATCCGGAACAGCTCTATCTTACACACACGGAAATGAGAGAAATAACGCTCCGTGGTTTAAAGGTACTGTATGTACATGTACATATGAAATTTCAGAAAGATCCATCCAATTATTTCTGGAGATCTAGCGAGAACAAACTTCCAATGTCAAAATCCAAGATGGCGGCCTGGTTACCATCTTTTTTTAATGAATACATCCTAATAGTAACAGACACAACTAGACGACAACTTGATGGAGACAAAATTGGGATACAATCATGTTATCCCTATGGTAGAAGAAGGATTTCAAAGTTTTTACCTCTATTTCCCTCATATGGCCCGACCCTCGAGCTCGGCCCTGGGGGCCACACCCACCGTTTATACAAAATTGTGTGCCCTAAGCCCAAGGATCCTCCAGACCAAATTGGGTTTTAATCCTTATGACTGAGGAAGGGTTTTAAAGGTTTTACCTCTATTTCCACCATTGAGCCCGACCCTCTGCCCTAGGGACCACACCCACCGTTTATACAAAATTGAGTGCCCTTTGTCCAAGGGTCCTCCATGTCGAATTGTGATGAAATCACTGAATCCCTACGGTAGAAAAAGGATTTAAAATTGTTACCACTATTTGCCCTATTTGACCCGCCCCTCTGCTCCTAGGGGGGCCAAATCCTACGTTTACAAAAAAATAATGTGCCCTTAGCTCCACGATGCTTCAGACTGAATTAGGATAAAATCCCATTATCTCTACTGTAGAAGAAGTGTTAAAAGCTTTACCTCTATTGACACATGACCTATTCTAACTGGTTCTCCAGAAAAAGGATGCACAATAATTAAGGAGTTTATCAAATACTGATATGATATTGTCAGTAAACAATCAAAATGTTTGATGTAAAATGCAGGCCGATCACCTTTAATGCGTTACGTTATACAAACGTGAACATGTATGTTAAGGGAGGTAACTTGCATTTATCAACATGCTTACGCTGGAACTTCAGAGTTATCTTTCTTCACTAACAAAAAACCAGCATACGGTGTTGATGAATGTGGCGAGACAACCCCAGTAGCAGTTGATCGTAAATCAAACAAAAAATGTAAAATGTCATTCGCATGGTATTTATGTTAGCATGACAGGTACTAACAGCTGTCTGACATGGTTTTGATGTCATGTGATGATTGCACTTGGTGTACGGTTTGGTTTTATTTTGTTTAACGTCCTATTACCAGCTAAGGTCATTTAACGACGTGCCTCCATGTGTGTTGTGTAAGCGTGCATGTGTGTATGTTGGTGTATTTGCCTTTTGTGATAGCGCGGATCTGATTTTAAAAAGCTATATCAATAAAATACCATGCTAAAGGCACCCAGCATATTATGAGTGCTTGTCTCATAATGAGCAGGTTCGGCTGGACTTAAGTTGTGTATCGAGCTCCCTGGCTTTGTAACAGTCGTAGAGCAGTAAGAAACAGTGTCGGGACAAGTTATGTACTGCATGCACTGGAGCTTTCCCTGAGTTTCCATGTAAAGGAGGTGTTTACAAACATGGCAGACTATACAAACATGGCAGACTATACAAACATGGCAGACTATACAAACATGGCAGACTATACAAACATGGCAGACTATACAAACATGGCAGACTTCTGTCGGTGAAGCTGTGACTGAAATAATAGGATGGGAGAAAAATAATCATCCCCTACCTTGAGGGTGTAACAGAGAAAATCCAGCCCTCGGGGTGATTATTTTGGTTGTCTAACCCTCGGGTTAGACATACAAAAAACATCATCCCTCGGGTTGGAGATTTCCCTGTCACACCCTCAAGATAGGGGAAGATTCTATTAGTCTTCCAATTCAGTAAGACACTTCTTTGAACATTTTGATCTGACATTTTGAAGAGCTTCCCGAATGTCACAGTTTACATTGTAATACTTGACAAAAAAATCATAACTGTTTGTACTTTCACTGGACCCAGCCACGAATCCTTTCATACGAGACTGGATCAAAGGTGAACATGAAACATCGTTAACCTGAACATTTTCTAAATCGTCAAAATCATTATCGTTATCGAGTCACTGTCACTGAACCCACCTCTTGCTTTTGAGTTAATTGAGTTATTCCCTTCCAAATCCGGTAGGAATTCCTCCAATGTGGCCTGTATTTCTTCCTCCAACTCTCCAGAACATCCAACGAGAGGAAAATTACTAAACACACCATGGTTTTGAATAACTAGCCCATTTTACATTACGTGTACGACTACAACGTTTACATTCGCCAATGACAGATTCACTTCCGGTGGGTGCATTCGTTTTGAAAATTGGAAGCCCCATTGTGGGGAACCAGTGGATATCAAATCAAAATTTGTTTAAATCAAAGAAATTAGTATATTATCTTTAAAATGAGTTATATGAAGACTAATATCCATTTGTTATAAGCAGGCGAGCAAGGATAGCGGCGGAAAATGATGTCGTATTTTTTTTTGAAAGACGTCATGCGGAATTCCCTTTTTTCTCCATTTTCATTGGCGACGTCGTAATGACCCTTTTGTAAATTCTTGTCTCATATGTCATAGTCTCATAGTCTTTCACGTGCATAGAAACGCACCCATACACGGAAACTTAATAATGAGATTTGATAATTAAACCGTAATTATTGTTTTCACACAAGGTGTTATAACTAGCGGACTATCTAAAAGGTAGGCATCAGCGTTAGTCGTGTGTTTATCAGATATGATGCCTGTTCAGTAAAGACACACTGTTACACAAGCTGTATGTACGGTAACGGGTTGTTTCGCCCTGAATCTCGTTCGCTCTAAGGTAGCAGAGTACAGTAGAAATTGCTTGACCCTAAAAATAAAGGGCATGTCTCGGATAAACATGGATAGCGGATTCATCCTGCACAACACATCTACATATATATATATTCATTCTGTACATTCGCATCCATGTTGATATGAATATGTAGTTTGAATGACTTCCGGCTGTGGTGACGGTTTGACAGTCGGGTGATACATGTTCATGTATCAATGATTGATCACAGTCACTCGTGTATGTAAAATTCCTAATGAACTCAGATTTACTTGCAACATGTTTGTATTGGTCATGGAAAATAGTCCCCTTCCCAATCACTCCTGCTGGTCGGGGATCGACGAAAGAATAAACCTGCTCTTATCCGCTGCATGTATCGTAAGAGGCGACTAATGTAGGACCCCCCGCAGAACTAGGGTTTTTATTTTGTCCTCCACTTGGGGACACTAAAGCGACCCAAATAAATCTGCTGCACCCAATGCAATATTTGGAATTTTTAATTTCTTTCTACTTCTGACTACCTTTTTATTTCCTAGCGGCTATTTTGGCAATACCTCTCTTTTGGCTTTAATGTCGAGCGTTCGCCCTGGTGAGAAAGGCAATGGGTTCTGCCCCCAGGCCAGAACATACCGAAATCATTAAAGATGGTAGTTGGTATTTCTTCTGCTTTACGTTCAGCATTTCGGGGAATGGCAACAGCTGGTTCAACCGTTGACAGTATAATGTGCCGGGCCAAATGAGATAGCACCATAAAGTCGGCATCAGATTCGTGCTACATCGTATCACAAGGAGGCAAATACAGCAACACATCCTGTCTCTGGCACACATACACACGATAAAACCCTATAACACCAAACTGTTCCCCAACGTTGGATTTGCAAATTGGTCATATATTATACTGTAGAGTTGGTAATTTTCGAAGGAAATTATATTTTTTGCAATCACCAAAATAGTGCGAAAAATAAATACCATGCGAATACTAATACTATGGATGTTCAAAGATTATCAAAAGGTCCTGTTTATCCTTTTACTGTCGAATAGTTGAGACCTATTCAAAATCGTATTTGATGTTTTTTGGATAAATCACTTATTAAAGGAGTCTCATCATCCAAACAAAAAGGTTCCCTCGTTCGCGCTTTTTTTTTCTTGCTTTTCAATGTTGCAGACAATATAATCCCCACGACGTATGTCTGATTGGGACAGACACGAACTATTAGCTCAGCGAAACCTTACAGTACATAAGTGAAAAAATTCAATCAAATAATACAGTGTTTCCCTGGCATTAAACAATTATTTTTGTTTAGTTTATCTCCATCTGATACCACTTCACGAAGTCCCTTTTTCCGAAAAATAGAGTAAAATGAAAACAAACCACATCAACAGTTAATGTTGTCTCCAGAGAGACACGAGTGGCTTCAGTGTGTACTGGAGGACCAAAACGCAAGTGACTGGCTGGGGGGTTAGGGTATTGAATTTATCGAAATTCCTCGCCGTGACATGAAAAACGTAAAGCAAAACGTATGCAAAGTTATGGGTAGCAACATCTTTGCTCTGGTCGATTTCAGGCCAAGACTGCGATAGTATAGATGTTCTTGTGATTCTGATAATTGAGTTACGTTGTCAAATGATGTTTCCTATGTGTTTATGATCTTGTGAATTGCATCGGCGTAGAATAAATTGTGAACGCTTTGGCTAATTATACCATCGCAATCATTATTTGAAGAAAATAAAATGATAAAGAATATAAGTAAGCATTCATATGTATACCATTGAAAGATATGTTGATGAAATAAAAATTAATAACTATATTAGTTTTCCAGTAGGAATCTTAATGATTAAAAGAACATTTTAAGTGTGCAAATTTGATGGAACTTGAGTTCTATATTGTTAATACTCTTACAAACACAATTTTTTTTACAAAAAAAATGAAATATCATTTTTTGGAAGCAGATTAACAGGTAAATGGTAATTTGTGAAAAAAACAACTCCACATATAGCCAATTGTAAGATATCATTTTAAAGATAATTGTATATGCCTTTTCAATATAAAAGCAGATTGTGATATCATTTTTGTTAATATCCACATTAGCCCCATTAAAGACACATGGGGAGGTGACATTCTATAACATCATTGTAGGATGCGCTACAGTCACACTAATGATCCAGATGAAGTTTAAACTTTGTTTTGATATGTTATCTGTTCAAATTGATTGATTTACACTTAAAATTCAGAAACATATCGTGGGCCGATTTTCACCGTCTATGCAACACATCCTTTGTTCGAAATTGATGTTTTCTTTAATCCTTACATATTCTAAGCTATTAAGTTTTGGTTTGATGTATTAATTATCGTGAATGTGTGTTTTCACAGTATTGTTGGCCATAGATGACTCGAATTGTCGATGGGCCGTTAAACAATACAAAAACAAAACAAATAACCAACCCAAGGGAACTCAAGTTATCACTCGAAAACCTTGTTTCGGACGACGCAACCTACGACACAAAAATTGTAATCGATAAATTATGTCAGAAATAAAGTAGAACAATTACACAAACTCATAGCAAACCAAAGCAATGTCACCTTTTGGTGACGTCAAAGTATTAAACAAACATGACGACACAATCAATGTTCAATGGGAGAGCTAACACATGTATGTACGGATCAAGGAAACAAATTAGATTACAAATGCTGGTACCGATTATTTTGAGACATATTAAGAATCGGTTCGTAGTATGTAGTAATGTCAGGGAGATCTTAAACCTAGGGATGATTTCATTGAATTTATAACTACTACCATTGGCACAAATGCAATCCATGGTTTAAACAATCAATGATACTGGTATCAGACCTAAAGTTAATTTATGTGTCACAACGAAGTTAGATTTCCTTCATCGGGTTCTCTAAGCAACTAAACACAAGTTAACTTCATAGACTTTTTCATTTAATAACAACAAATACTTGATATCAACGATCAAATATAAAATCGGCTGCAGGCGATCGATAACTGCTTAATTGAGTGTTAACAAAATATGAATAATTTTGAGAACACAATTTTAGCATGTACAGTACACAATTTTACTGTTACATAATCTTTTAAAACAACCGATCTAATAGTATTGTCAATTAAGAAACAGGCTTTTATAACATTTTTTCTATTAGAGATCTAGTGTAAAACGCCCGGTGAATTTCCCTCCTATCGCAGTCACATACTTTTAGCTTTATTAACTGACAACACAAACAAGTGCATATGTACATGAATAAATATGTATTTATTATCTTATTCGTTAATCAGGAAATTCCGCAATACAGTTTGGATCACCCCTTTATTAATATGGTTTTGTATCCAGGTAAATCTTACAAAGCGTCCTGAATATGCGTTCTCCTAAACGTTAAATATTTGTCATCAATAAACCGGCAACACAACATGCAACACCTCCAATCCCACTTGTTATTAGGCTATCAGAATGGATTTTTTAACGGGTGTTCCTCTTTTCCATAAGACACCAAGGCGTGATTTTTACGTCACAAGTTATGTGTACGTTGATAAAGGTGACTTGTGTTCCATTGATCAGTGTTGTATTTCTACTTTCTACGGTATATCGTGTATTATTCAACCCGGATGACACATCCATACGTCTTTTTATCTGTCAGNAAAAAAAAAAAAAAAAAAAAAAAAAAAAAACCCGAATAAATATAACGTGTCTTAAAACAAACAAACGACGTGATGATAATACATTGTAAGAATACAGACAGACATAGTTCAAGATATATTTCAAATAAATCAATTAAAGCTGAAAACATAACTGTTGGTTCAGCACACAAGTGCAAAATTGGACTTCATATTCTATAAGCAAAAACAACAAGAATAACCACTGATGCTTCAAAATAAAACAAAATACAACATGTACTTTCATGGTCAAATTTGTTACCCAAACACATGGATTTCATATGAGGAGTTCTGCAACGGCACAATACTTTTTTCAACTCATAGCTCAACCATTGATAAGCTAAGTTTTGTTAGGTTAAGCGTCATAATAGCGACTGTAAGGTCGATCAATGCCAGAATTAACGAAATATAGGCAGCATAGCAACAAGCATACCAAACAAGAGATTATTTTCCTTCATTTTTCAAAAATTAGAACATAGTATTAGCAAGAGATCCGAGAGGATCTTGGCGCCCATCATCGTATCATCTTCATTAGTTCTATGTCAGTTCGACCTTGTCTCTTCTTTTCTCTGATTTGTTTGATCAAGTTTTGTAAACAGTAAATGCACATTGAAGTAACTCTTGATCTAAACCTCATACTGGCGGAATGCTGTGCAGGGTGCCTTTGACATGGCATTTCAGGGAGATAGCACTATAAAGTTGGCATCAAATCCGCGCTATCACAAGAAGACAAGTACTCCAACATACCCTATCTCCTGCATACACACACGCAAGCACGCATGTACCTCACACATGGAGGCACGTCGTCAAATGACCTTAGCTGTTAATAGGACGTTAAACAAGATTAAACTGAACCAAACCAAACAACCTTCAAAATGAATTTGTCGTTTCACATGCATCACTAGGACAGTACTTAATGTGAAAGAAATAGAACCGATCATTTCAATAGGATAAAGATACTTCCTGGGAAATAATGATGATATATTTTAAATGTCAAAATCCAACATGACCGTTTGTGGCCATATTGTTTTTTCTCAATCAGTTTCAAAATAATACATGCACAATTATGGACCAAGGGAGATATGCAATTTGAGAAATATCTGTAAATCTCTTTTTGAAGAATGAACGATTACAAAACTTTTTATGTTCCAAGATTGCAGCCTTGGGGCCATGTTGTATTACAGATGGGTCTCAAAATGAAACATGCACAACATGTGACCAAGGGGAACCATAATATGAAATTTGAGAAAGATCCCTCCAGTACTTTCTGAGAAACAGCGATAATAAACTTTTACTTTCAAAATCCAAATTAGTCGCCTGTCAACGATTTTGTTATTTATTTCATCATTTTTAAAAGGACGAAAGGAAACCTACATATCAAATTTGAGAAAGATCCTTCCAGTACTTCCTGAGTTATAGCAATAATAAACCTTAATCAAAAGTAAAGTTGGCTGCTGGTCAGCCATTTTGTCTAAACCAATCAGTCTAAAAACCATGACTGCAAATCTAGCGATAAAGGTGAACCTACCTATTAAATTGGAGAAAGATTAATCCAGTACTTCTTCGGAAATAAAGATAAAGAACCTTAACTATCAAAATCCAAGATGTCCATTTTGTTTATCCATTCACTCTCAAAACATCCCATAAGAATTTTCTGAGAAATAGAGATAACAAACGTTCACTGTCAAAGTCAAAGATGTCGGTCATTTTATTTATCCGATCAGCCTCAAACGCTAACATGCACAACAACAGATCAAAAGTAACCTTCGTATCAAATTTGAGAAAGATCAATTTAGCACTTCCTAAGAAATGGCGATAACAAACTTTCAAAGTTTAAGACAGTAGCCTTCTGGACATTTTTTTTATTCGATCAGGCTCAAATGAAAACATTCACAACTATAGATCAAGGGTAACTTATAAATCAAATTTGAGAAAGATCCCTCAACCCCTTTATGAGAAATATAGTTAACAGACTTGAATTGCCAAATCCTAGATGGCCACCTGTCGGCCATTTTGTTTATCCGATCAGTCTCAAAATTGAACCTGCACAACAACAGATCAATGGAAACATACATAGCAAGTTTGAGAAAAATCCCTTGCAACCTTTAACTGTTCAAATCTAAGATGGCCACCTGTCGGCCATTTTGATTAATCGATCAGTCTCAAAAGTAAACGACTACAAACTGAATGAAATTTGAGAAAGATCCTTCCAGTACTTTCTGAGAAATACCAATAACAAACATTCACTGTCAACATCCACGATGGCCACATTTCGGTCATTTTGTTTATTCAATCACTCTTTTAAAAAAGTTAACATGCACAATAACGGGCCAATGGGAACTCGCATATGAAATTTCAGAACGATCCTTCCATTGTTTTCTGAGAAAAAACGATAACAAACAGTCACTGTCAAAATCCAAGATGGCTGTCTTTTGGCCATTTTGTTTATGCGATCAAAAAGTTAACATGCACAACTAAGGACCAAAAGGAAATTTGAGAAAGATCAATCCAGTTCTTTCTTAGAAATAGCGATAACAAGAATTGTTTACGGACGGAGGAACGACAAAGGGACGGACCACGGACGGCAGAGCGATTTGAATAAAATATAAAATAATGATTAATGTGATCGCAAAAGGCGCCTTATATGGGACCCTCTGCAAAATGGGAGTTATTCTTATTCAAATTCTATAGGTCACCTTACGATCATGTAACCTTTGTCATTTCCCTTTCTGCTGGTAAGCCCTTTATCAGGATAGTGTAACCAGGAAGGGATGTCGTGTTTCTGTGTCTACGTTATGAATTAAATGAGTAAACATAAACTGAATGGCCTTATTGTCGATATACATGTATACCGTTTTTAAATTACCTTAATTGCTAGAACGCTTAACCGTAAACAAAAGAAGCCTTGCGTTGGTCACACGCTAAACCGTAAACAAGATAATCCATGCTTCGGCCACACGAATTTCGTCCAGTTAAAACCTACCTGTCCATAAAAATCCATATTTATTGTATTCATCTATCAATTAGAACTATTCTGTTGTTTTCTTCTACAACAAAACGATCCTATCAATTCGGTCTATGTATTTGTTTTTGTTAAACATGGAATAAGCATTATCAATTTTGCAGAACAAATAAGTAGAGTACCTGTCTATAAACACATGTTCCTAAAGAGAACGCAATAATACTTACAAACTAAAAAGTCACTCTAGTTTTAAGATATCGGGCTGTCCTTCGTCAGGGATTAAATGTCACCGGACCTGTACGTGACATCCATCTTGACAAACAGGATGACCAACTATGACGTTGATATTGATGACGTCATAACACTGGTACCATGACGTCAACACAACACAATGACGTTATTAAAACATGACCTCACAAATTGTGACGTCATCATCATCATCTATTGATACTATTGGGGAAACCAGTGTTGAGTCTGTTCTTGCTGGTTTTGATTCCGTCCTAACCCTTTTTCTAGTACGCACAACCACAAGTCCGATAGAGAATGACATCTTCCCAGAAAGTGATGTGCCACCGGTCTATCTCTATTAAGCCGGTTGTCCGCCATGTGTTCCTTTATCCTTTCCTTGAGTGTACGCTCCGTCTCTCCCACACATACAGATATGTCACATTTCAAACACGACAGGCAATTTATAATATTGCGGGTTTGACAGGTCTGCCCATCTAGTGCCCTATATGTAGACTGGTAAGAAGTATCGATAGTTGTTTCTGTGAGTCTATCACACACATCAAAGTCGGACGTACACTTATCCTTTGCTACCTTGAAACAGGGCTTCAACTTTCCATGCACCAATATGTCTGCTCTGTTTTTGTCTCTTCTGTAGCTGACAATCCGTAGCATTTCACTGATGTCTGGCAGCTGCTTGCAATATCGTAGGAGCTTCTCTCTATTCATCTGATCTACCTTTTGAAGTTGGGTCTCAATTCCTTTTTCAGATACCCTCTTTTCCTTAACACCGGCTTTATTTGTTTTTAGTGTAGTCGTCTTCTTTTTGACAGATCCGCTTAAACCGAATACCTAGCCCATATGATATCGATCTCTTCATTTGTGGTTGGTGGGCAGAACTATAGAGAAGATACAGTTGTTTGTCGGTCGGTTTCCTGTACTGATCCGTCACAGGCACCCCGTCCCTACTCTTAAATTGGTGTCCAGGAACTCTATCTCTCGCTCACTGTGTCGGAGGTCGATCTTGATGCTCCTGTTGATGCTGTTTGCAAAATTAGCGAACCCTGTCAGCTTGTCAACACCATGCGTCCATACATAAATATTTACATTTGGTGTGGCAAAGCCCTTCTATATTACTACTAAAGTACTGCCAAAAGCAGCTTCATCTTATGAGACTATAACTGAAGTTGGTCTTTGCACCTCCGAGCGACTTAACAGTGTCACTACTGAACTTGTCGGTATCTTCTGCTTTGATCCCTTACACCAGCTGCCTGTCTCAAGTGTCTGTGAGATCAACAAACAATTTTAAGCCTGGACTTTTCACCAATTCAACCTTCTCCGGTTGCACGATCAACATCAACAACATGCCGGACTGCAAATATAACTCTGACCTGATAACTGCGGGCTTCCGTTGAGTGCGTGCGCCGGATATAGGTCGCAATAAAATCGGAAAATGTTTTACGACACTTGATTAGTTACTTACAAAACGTCATTTGTTACTATTTATGAATCGAGAATATGATATATATATATAAATCAAAATCAAATGAATTATTAACGAAAGTTGCGGAGTCTTTTCAATTTTGTATGGGAAATAGCGCATGACGCCAGCTGTTATCTTTGTGCCGTTCTAGATACTGACCTGCCCTGACGGTAATAAGCGGGAAATTTGAAATTTGGAAAAGACATAATTTTTTTTGCGAATTCTTATTATGGAAATATAAAGATAAGCAATAAACTGCATAGATGTGGCAGCCCAACTGGTATAACTGCCACATGTGTCACAGACAAACTGAATGGTGCGCGCTACAGTTTATTGCTTAAATACCATCATCTATGAACCGGTTGTACAATAGTGGTAGGAGGTCCGACTAACTAAATTCCTCATCCCATTAACGCATGTAGGAACATGCGGAAGACTTTCCAAGCTTTGCCCCAATTGTAACCCCGTCCGTTAGTATAAATTGTTTGTCTCCGAGCTGAAATACTCTAATGCTGTCTTTATCATACCAAACACTGTATCTGTAAAATATGTTTTATCTGACCGGCTGTCAACTCCTTCTTTGCAGGCCAGCAACCCTTCAAGCTTCGGGACCGAAGGATATATAGCTCACGAAAATCAAAGCAAAAGAGCAGAGAGCCTGGTGGTAATGGCTTTTGAACCTCTTTCAATCTATTTAGAAAGTCAGTGGTGTCTTTGAGATAACTCGGCGTTGAAGTCATATACTCTGTTAGGTCAAACTCAGCTACTTCTGCAAGCCTCTCAGTTGGTGACCCAATACCAATGGTTCTGAAAGGATGTTCTTTTTTTGTGCAGTTCAGGGACTCCAGCTCGTGGGTTTCGAGGTATCGGGTATTTCTTCATTTCCACCGTAATTAATCCATCTTTATGCATCTTATTGGCCATGTTTTCAATCTAACCACAGATTCATCTATCCTATCGTTGAATGCACTTTTTCCGGACCAGGGTTTGAAAGTTGATTTTAGTCAATTTGAGTGTGCTGCTTAAAATGATCTGGGATGAACCTTGGCAAAATTTTGACTAACCTGGTCAGAATCGAAAATTTCTATTTATTTCATTTATCAGCAACATAACACGCTAAGTGTAAGTGTTCGGTCGGAAAATGGTTTATCATTTGTTCGCAGCCAAAACACAGATAATTGCAAGCTGACTGCATAGGGAAAGATCAGGCAGACATCCTTGAAGGTAAAGTTGTAAAGGTTTTATCTTTAACGATTGCAAATAAAATAAAACAACAATTGTCTGAAATATCTAGTCAACCACATACTCATTTACAGCTGAGTAGACTGGAACAAGCAGTGTAAAGTATCTTGTTCACAGATATAACACAGAACATTGGTTGTTTTTATTTAATTCGCCATTGTTAAAGATCAAACCTTTCCAACTTAACCATTAAGGATGTCTTCCTGATCTTTCCACGTGTTTGTTTGAAATCAGCGCGTTCAATCATAAAGTGTTCGACTGTACAGTATGATGTACTGTCTATGAAAAGATTATTCGATACGGTTTCTGTGTAATTAATATATGATTATTTACACTCTATTGATCTTTACAATAAAATATGATATATTGTGCAGCCAATTTGTTCGATATTGATGTATTCATTTAATCCTTTACATAGTCTAAGCTATTAAGTTTTGGTTTGATGTGTTTATGTTCGTGAATGTCTCATTTTACACTGTTGTTGGCCCTTAATGACTCGCAATGTCGATGGGCCGTTAAACAATACAAACAAAAAACAAAACAAAACAATTAATCGGGTGCAAACAAATGATAAAACTTTTTTAGACCGAACGCTTACACTTAACTTAGTGAGTTATTTTCCTGATAAATGAAATCCCTGACCTTCAAAACATACATTTAGACCCCAAAATCATTTAAAACTGACATTTAGAAGCAAAGATATTTATTTGTTTGAAATAACAGATGCCGGATGGCGGCCATTTTGAATTTTCGCGTCTAACCGAGTTAGCCCAAATTTTCATGAAGTTCATCCCAGCTCATTTTAATCAGCACACTCCAATTGACTAAAATCAACTTTCAAACCTTGGTCCAAGAAAAGTGGTCACAGGACCCCATTGTGGGAACCTCACTTAATTGTTCTCATTTTTATTACAAATATTGCTTTAAATCGGTTTTATTATTGCGAAAAGAAGATGCATTTCCGGTAATAGAAATAGATATAGACACTTACCATATATCTGTGTATTGCTTGGTGTATCAGTATGTTACTGTAGATATTCATTTATATATTTGTAAGAGTTATAAAAGTCATCTTTTTACTAAATCTCTACGACGGTATGTAAATTGAGTTTAAATGCCACTGTTTATAAGGTTTTGGGTTTATCAGAATGGTCGATTAGTTGAAACCGAAACTGTATGATAATATTCTAAGGATGAATTCTACTCTGAAGACATGACGAGCTTCATCTCCCAACATTTCAGATTCAGTATCTGCATCCACCAAAGATTTGTTCATAGGTATTAGGAAAACATGATGACAAGCGTCACTCATTTAAAATCTAACCCTTTTTGGACACCTGGTTTCACTTCAAATGTTTTTTGGCAATTCTTGGTGTCGTTCCTTTTCTTTACATGTCTTTAAAGGATAGGTTCTCGTCATATCTTCTCTTGTTTTGTGTTACGATATAGAAAACTTCATCATGCCAAAATATCATTATTTCATTTGGTGTATTTGACTTCATTGTTGTTATGTTTTATTTTAATTTATTTCATTTTTTTAAAATCTATCTTACCTTGTATTCATCGATAAATCTTGCCTGATCTCTGGGTCTCTTGCTCTCATGAATGTGGCGGAATGTATTCTGAAAACCCGTCTTTAGACCGAGTGGATGTATTGTCTGGAAATAACAGAAATGTCAATATTTATTTTTATCAAACCTGCTCACTGTAATAAGAGGAATGTGGGGAAAATCATCATTCTAGCATTAGCTATTGAATCTGACAAAACGAGGACTAAATATCGGTAACTGTTTCAAAAAAAGTCTTTTTTCTTGGCCCCTCCTAGCAAAACAAGTTTGCGGGGTTGATATTCGGCGTATATTTCATGTCTTCAAATCTTAATTATAATCTGGTCGTATATTGGAATGGACTGCGTTGTTCGTCCGTCCGTTCGTTAATTTTTAGCTCACCTGCCCGTTCTCAACTTTTCCATTAAAACTACTTCTTTCACTTACCTTTTTGGTTTGGGTACTGATATTGGGCCTGTAGCATGCTGGGATAAAGGGCTACCAAGCGTGAATCATTCAAATGAATGGCCTTGACCCACTTTCAAGGTCACAGGGGTTAAATGTCTTAAAATCTTCAAACGACTTCTTCTCAATAACCAAAATTCCCCAGGTACTGATATTGGGCATGTAGCAAGCTGGGATGAAAGGCTTCAAAGTTTGTTCAAATGAATGACATTGACCTACTGTCACTGGGGTCAGATGTCTTAAAATCTTCAAACGACTTCTCAATAACCAAAAGGCCCAGGGTACTAAATTTTGGTAAGAAGCATACTGGGATGGGGGGCCATTTCCAAGGTCACAGGGGTCAAATATGTTAAAATCTTCAAACAACTTCTTCTGAATAACCAAGAGGCCTAGGGTGATGATATTTGGCTGGCCAGTAATATGCTGGGATAAAGGGCTACCAAGTTTTACAAATAAAAGACCTTGACTTATATTCAAGGTCACAGGGGTCAAATATGTTTAGAATCTTAAAGCAACTTCTTCTGAAAAATTAAGAGGACTCGGGTAATGATATTTGGCCAGTAGCATGCTTGGATGAAGGGCGACCAAGTGTGTTCAAATGAATGCCCTTAAGTTATATTCAAGGTCACTGTGGTCAAATATGTTTAAAACCTTTAAACAACATTTTCTTAATAATCAAAAGGCCTAGGGTGGTGATATTTGGCCAGTAACATGCTGGGATGAAGGGTACCAAATTCGATCAAATAAATGACCTTGATTTATATTCAAGGTCAAAGGGGTCAAATATGTTAAAATCTTCAAACAACTTCATCTGAATAACCAAGAGGCCTAGGGTGCATATATTTGGCCAGTAACATGATGGGATAAAGTGCTACCAAGGTTATTTAAATGAATGACCTTGACTTATATTCAATGTCACTGGGGTCAAATACGCTTAAAACCTTTTGAACTACTATCCTCTGAATAACCAAGAGACCTAGGGTGATGATACTTGGCCAGTTACATGCTGGGATGAAGGACTACCAAGTTTATTCAAATGAATGACCTTGACTTACATTAAAGGTTGCTGGGGTCAAATATGTTTAAAACACTTAAACAACTTTTTATAAATAGCCAAGTGGGCTAGGGTGATGCTATTTTGCCAGTAACATATACCAAGTTTGTTTAAATGAAACACCTTGACGTGTACAAACAACTTCTGAATAATCTAAAGGTCCAGGGTAATGATATTTGGCCAGAAGCATGCTGGTATGAAAGGCTATATACAATTTGTTCAAGTCAATGTCCTTGTTTGACTTTCAAGGTCACATGTGTCACATATTTAAATCTTTTAACAGGTTCTTTTGAATACTGGTATTTTGCCTGTAGCTTTATTTGAGATAACAAGTGTAAGATTAATACCAGGTGAGCGATTCAGGCCCATTGGGCCTCTTGTGTGTTATTTTACATGTGTCGTTTTGGGTCATTTAACAAGCACCGAAAACACCATTTCTAAATTTAAGAAAATTCTGATAGAAAGATCAGCTTATATGTGTAGGTATAACATAGAAATATTTAAAAAAAAAATAAGTGTATATGTTTAAACACGAAGCCGTATTTATTATTAAGCCTTTTTTTCAATTTACACCAACCACGATTGTCATCGCACCACGTCCGTCCATCGTTCGCACAAATGTGCGCAAGCAATAATCGTCGAGATTTTAATCGTTCGCACATCGTGCACACTCCATGCGCACACCGCACGCCGTGTAACGTTGTGTGTTTTCGCAACTGTACAAAATAACCAACAACTTGGTCTGTTATTGTGCATGTTTACCTTTTAGACTGACCTGATAAACAAAATGGACGACATGCGACCATCTTGGATTTTTGGCGTGAATTTTTGTTATTGCTATTTCTAAGGAAGTTTTTGAGGGGTCTTTCTCAATTTCGATATATACATTAATGTAGGTTATTATTGGTCTGTTATTGTGAATGTTTTCTTTTGAGACTTATCAGATCAACAAAACGGCCGACAGGTGGCCATCTTGGATTTTGACAGTGAATGTTTGTTAACGCTATTTCCCAGGAAGTTCTGGAGGGATCTTTCTCAAATTTGATTTCTAGGTTCCCCTTGGTTTGTAGTTGTGCATGTTTACTTTGGAGAGTGATTTTAAAAACAAGATGGCCACAGGAAGTACTAATGAGATCTTTCTGATATTACAATGATTTGATCTTTTTCTCTTCCATTTAAAGAATGTACTAGCTAATATGTGAAATGGTGCATTTAGTATTCACATGACTTGGTCAAGCAGATCAGAAAAAGAGAAGAGAAAAGATCAAAATGACATAAACTTATTAAGATGGTACAATAGTGGGCGCCAAGATCCATTTATTTGTTTATTTTCAAAGTATTTTCCACATTACAATAACATATACATTTCATTATACATAATGAATTCCACTTTCACACATACTTTCATACTAATTAATATTGCTCTTTTTTAACTGGTATTTTATTTTTTTGTAATGTTATATAAGAAAGGTAGGAACATCAGATAAGAGAAACAAGAAAACAAAGCATAGTGGAAATAAAGACAGGTAAATGGACAGAAAGAAAGACAGAAAGACAGAAAGACAGACAGACAGACGGAAAGATTAATTTTTAAACAATTCCTTTTAATTTTTTTAGGGTAATGCTGAAAGCAATAATATTCAACATATGTTACAGGTTTTTCTGTCGAGTTTCAACGTTCAGCGTTTTGGTATATCCCACTTGACCAAACAACGCTGTTCATCGTTTTAGCCGTGAACTTTTGCTTGTTTACGCGATAACTCAAATAATTTTTCTTCAATTGTAGTCAAAATTGGTATGATGTTTCATTACCTGAAATCATTGTGTAGTAAACGCAAGAACCTTTTTGATTTTTTGATAAAAAAAATATGGTATAGTAATGCCAGAAGCAAAAATAATTAACATATATTACGGATTTTCTGTCGAGTTTCAACTTTCCGCGTTTTGGCGTATCACACTTGACATAGCAACACTGTACAGTGTACTTTATTTTTACCGTTAACTTTTCCTTGTTTACACGATAACAATCGTTCTCCGATTTTTTTCAACTACTCGGTTGTTTCATTACCTGAATGCTATGAATGAGTTCTAAAATCGTGACATTTAAATGCTATTTGGCAGAGTTATGCCACTTTTTCATTGCCAAATAAGTGCATTCCATCGAAAATGCAAAACTTTTTAATTATTTGTTTAATTCCTAACCAAACATGTTGAAAATAATAGGTTTTGTTGTCGCGCTCCAACTTCTCATACCAAAACTCCTTCCTCAAAGACAAGGTTCTAGTTTTAGTAATAGCAACATTGACCACGAAAGTGTAATTCTGAAACACAAAATCGCTTATGCCATAAAAACAGTAAATGAAGGACAAGGTCATAGTCACCAACTTGGAAGTTAACACATTCTATCATATGTCACTAGCTGCTTCTATATATCAATACCCTTCCGAGGGTCTGACGGGCGTATCATAATTCCGCTGCTCTTGTTATCTCTGTATGGTTATTACTAACTGTGTAAGTGGCTAAATGAAAACATGTACAGTTTTACAGATGACATTTTTATCAATTATATTAGCTATACTATTTTCTACAGAAAGCATGCCACTGTCTGTCATATATTCTAACTGATGTAGGGTTATTAGGTTACATAACGTTACACGATGGGCGGTGTGCGAACGATAGAAAACTTGGCGATTGATGCGTTTAGTTTGTTTGTTTGTTTGTTTGATTTTGTTTAACGTCCTATTAACAGCTAAGGTCATTTAAGGACGGCCTCCCCTGTGTGCAAGATGCATGCGTGTAGTGTATGTGTGTGTATTTTGGGAGGCTGCGATATGTTCGTGTTTGTCTCCTTGTGATAGCGCGGAACTGATGCCGACTTTATAGTGCTACCTCACTGAAACATACTGCCGAAGACACCCAGCAGGACGCCCCACCCGGTCACATTATACTGACAACGGGCGAACCAGTCGTCCCACTCCTAATTTGCTGAGCGTTAAGCAGGAGTAGAAACTACCATTTTTAAAGACTTTGGTATGTCTCGGCCAGGGGACAGAACCCAAAGCCTTCCTCACAGGGGCGAACGCTCAACAAATGGCCAAAAGTGAGGCATTGTCAAGGGAGACATTAGGAAGAAGAAAGTTATTTAGAAAGGAGAGAAGAGATAAGGTCCCAAATTTAGTCGCCTCTTACGATCATGCAATTGGGGGCAGCAGGTACAATTCTTACGCATTTAGAACGGTGTGCGATAGCAATCGAGGTTAATATAACTATTGAAATGGCTATCAATAAGTTCTGTTCGATTTTAAAGCCGTTATATACCTGATTTTAAAGAATGTTACCATAGCTAGATATGTAGGTATATCTACCTTTTATTTTGCCAAAATCGAAATTTAATCATATACATGTATTGACCCATTAAAAACGTTATTTCGGGAGATTACAATCCGTATTCCAATTCATCATCACTAGACGAGTCGTCGTTTTAAATAGTTGAAAGCTGGGTTTTTTCCTGTTTCAGTAGCTTTCTTCATTCTTCTTTTATCTCGGAATATTCTAATCTCTTTGTCGTTGATCGCTCACAGACAGTGTCATTGGTCAACGATGGTCAGTGAAAATTCTGCCTGTGGTTAACCGTAGCCAAGGATTTGTATTGTTTTTAATCTTAGGTATATCCTCATTGTATTAATTATCTGTATTGTTATAATGTAAGCGATGCGTGTTTTATGTCTCGAAAACGAGCACATTGCTCCGAAAATGTTATAACTTTATATTCTTTACACTGTTGGTATTACTTTCTTGCCTCACATACAAATGTTATATTATTCGTATCCTAAAAACATAGTTACGTTTGTAGGGTTCCGATGTTGACGTGGTCGTAGGTTACCTTAAATCCATGATGCAAGATCCTTAATGCCAGATCGTCATCTTCTGCGCCCCATCCCCAAAACTTATTAGACATACCGTTTACCTGTAAAGTGAGATTTTTTTAAGGTTTTAGCAAAAGACTTTCATTGGTAGGACTTTAACCATGAATCTCTTCTTACAATACCTTCCACATTTTAACGTACATTATTGTGTTGATGCAATGCTAAAACCATATAAAACAATAACAAACATACCTTCTCATACTGTTCTCGAGTCATTAACAGTATTCCTCCAGTAAATTCCGAGTAGTGATATAAGGGATGGAGTTCAGGGGAAGATACGTGGAACGGTCCTTCAGACGGGAAGCTGTAGTTCAGCTTTGGATTAAGTGGCAGTAGATCAACATCGTGTATCGCAATGTAGTCACAGTCCGGATGTCTTTCAAGAAACCCTATGTTAACCAGTGAAGCTCGGTTGAATCTAAAGAAATTAGGCCAAGGTATATATTCCAGCGTATATCAGGGTGATATAGGTTGAGTTTTGATATATACCAATTGCCAGCACAAATTTCGAAAACTCCAAACATAACTTCGTCTGTGATTCAACAAATTCTGTTTGGTTTCATGTCTCTCCAAGAAAAGTATCGATCAAAAGCAAGGTAATTAGGTAACCATGAACTACATGTAATATCTGAGTATCATATAAATATATCCTTTTCATTAGTAACCAACAATAGTTCGAGGCTGTCCGTATAAGAATGATAAGAAACAATCATGTTCAAAAGGAATTGACCCCAAAATCAAATATTTACATTTGCTCTGCATCATTCCGTTGTAATGCATTGAGACTATAACAACCTTTGCTATTGTAACGTCATCATTATCTATTGTAACGTCATCATTCTCTATTGTGACGTCATCATTCTCTATTGTAACGTCATCATTCTCTATTGTCACGTCATCAATCTCTATTGTAACGTCATCATTCTCTATTGTGACGTCAGCAATTTCATTGATGGCAACACTTGATTTGTTGGTCAAAAACTGTTCGAAATAACTAAAAAAAAGCATAACTACTTATGATTGAGAATTATGATCCTATAATGATATCTATTGCTGACAACTGTGCGATTAGGTACAATTTGTTGATCAATATAACGGAATGAAATAAATACGGAAAGCTCGTTTGCAATACTGTGCATGTACACTGTATATATTACTGTGATTTACAATGCGTGTTACACAGTATTACAGTGACCGTTAGACTGTCAAGAATGGGTTTGGCTCCTAGGTAACAGAACAGGTAAATAACATTCTGATGAGTGACCGGAGTTTTACCTGGCCTGTGCCTGACAACTATAGCTGATTGGTGATGCCGTATGACCGTTATGAAAACACAACTGGCCAATTAGTATTTGTTATTTGCATTCGGTTTGGCTTATAGATCCCCTTCACCTGGATTTTCACACCCCGGTGAGTTACGTAAGTGCCACGGGCAGGGACAAGTACGGTCCAGGTTCATGAAAAAAGTAGCTACACGGTATGTTTACCTGTATACGGGAACTGTGTTATAATTTTACATGTCTGTTAAGGTCGTTCAAAAAACACCGAAAACACCGTTTCTAAATTCAGGAAAGTATAGACATAAAATGTATAGATAAGCTTATAGATGCAGCTAGTATATAGAAACATACTTAAAAATCAAGTTTATATGTTAAAACACGAAACCGTATATATTGTTAAGGCGTTCCTCAATTTACACCAACCACGATTGTTATCGAACAACGTTCGTCCATTTTTCATCGTTCGCACATCGTGCACACATCGTTCACACATCGTGCACACACCGTGCGTCCTCCGCACCTCGTGTAACGTTGTGCGGTCCCACAACTGTACATACAGCCTACCTGGCGTTTGTCATCAATGTGTGTTATAGGACCGTAACAACATTTGCTAAAAAAATCGTTGTTTAAATAATACTAAGAACGGGTACTTTTTTGCATATCATTGCATGAAAGAGTATGTTTTCTGTTATTCTAATTTAATCTCACCTGAGGTCATCTACTTGGTTGATCACATAGATAGTGTAAGGGATTCTTTGGTTGTTGAGGAATTTCATCATGTGGGGTGCAAACTCCTTTAATTCATTAATACAGTTTCTAAACGGTACCAACAACGCCATCTTGTGAGTTTTGTCATATGTCCTGCTATTCCGTACTTCCTTAAATTCTGACATTGTTGATACATGTCTGTCAAAAATGACCTCAATGGAGAACCATATCAAAACAGATAAAACTGCTGCGCCAACTAAGAATCGGCGCCCAAAAAGCACCTTCTTCATAGATTCGGGTGTGTTTATCTATATAACGAAACAAGAAGTGGGAAATGATAAAATGAAATATGAAGGAAAGCTGTTCGTTAAATGGTAAACTGTTCTGATACTGTATCAAATGACTATGACATGGCTTTTATCTTTTATTTTCTGTGGTAATGAAATGGTCTTAAGTATGGCAGGTAAGTCACCGACATGTTTATTTATTTCTATTCAAAATGATTTCCAAAGTAACACAAATGAATGGTACACAATGATTAATGCACTAAAAAAAACTGGACATTTAGAAATTATTGCATAATGACAAAACATAGTCATCTAATAAGCGTTCAATTAGTTCAAATGTTTTTCTCTTCATATATAACATATTTAACGAAACTAACAGCTTTAATATTTACGGGCCTTTGGCAAAATGAAATTCAAACAAAGCATGAATGCATAATGATGAGTTAAACACGTCAACAAAAAATGTTAATAGAGTGAATGTCATTTTTATCATATAACGCTATAGTGATAAAGATTACCGTATTAAACATTTCCCGTTGCAATATTTATAAGTTGACGTCAATGTTTTGAGGATGAATAACGGTCATATGAATCTGCCTTATTGTGACGTCATAAGTGAAGTTACATCATGTATTGTCAATGAGAACCTGTATATTACTGTACACATATAACGCAAAGACATCTTCAATACATACCTTACGATCATACAACCTTCTTCCAAGTAGATAACTGTATAACTGCAGCACAAGAACGGGTTAAGGAATTTGGCTCATTTTTTACTTTTTGTAAAAATAAGAGAAACCACCCATCAACGATCAGTAGAAACCTCTCATAACTGGTGAGAATTGTAATGAACTGACCAGTCACGTGGTACTTGTGACATCATATGAGCGGGCTTGGGTCACTGGTCCATATAACAGAAGCTAGGGTTCAGGAGCTACTGAAATATAGGTGTAGCTCCTGTCTGATTGAGTGGTTTTACTGCCGCTTCAAAACCGAGTATGGTTAACCGAACATTTCGGTAGGGAAGCGGAAGTAAAACCACTCAATCAAGCAGGAGCTACACCTCCTATATATTTATCATTGGTAACACGTCCGACATTTTGCCAAAGGCCCGTAAATATTAAAGCTGTTAGTTTCTTTAATATGTTTTATATGAAGAGAAAAACACTTTGAACTAATTGAACGCTATTAAAAGATATATTGAGTTTAAATCAAAGGGAAATAAATATATTACATTAATAAATGCACTTGTATCAGATGTTATGTTGTTTTTGTTTTATATTCACAGTATTATATTTTAGTTTGTGAAAGCAGACCACTTTTCAAACAAAATTGTAGGAGAACAGCATAACTTGCCTATAGGTATTTGATAGTGTTATAAGATAGCAGCCAAGTATCAATTAATTCATTTGCAACCTTGCTCACCCCCAACATGTTTCAAGGTATTCTGTATTTCCGAAGGATTAATTAATGTGTCCCTCAATTTATTGCCATATCCCTTTATAATGCCAACATTTCTTTGATCAAAATGGGGCAATATAAGGAGGTTTTGCTGTACCTCATCATGTTGTACATTTCTAAAGAAAAGATATGACCAGACATTGTAAAATAGTCAACAGCCTATTGATGGTGGTGATCCAACTTTAATCTTAAACTTGCCCAAAAACTTTAACCAAGTCCAATTAACCAGTTTTGGCCCCTAAAATGTGAAAAAAATGCCCCTTAAATATAAAAACATGGTTTGCTTTCACTCTATAAGAAGACTTCCACCTTATAATAAACCTTTTTTTACTGTCTGGAGAAAACTTGCCCAAAAATTTTAAACTGATTGAAAGTATTAAGGATGGACAACCACACCATAAACAAAAAGAGATTTGAACTGCCCATACTGTAATGATAGTGGGCTAATAAGTATAAACATAATTTACATTCAAATAATCTTTAAAAGTACAATTTTCAACAAATTTATAAACATGAATTAAGTCAATTAAATAGTTATAAATATAAGCCTCAATAAGGTCTCCATTTGTAGTACAACAAACCTTTGCTGATCTCTTAGTTTTCTGAATTTTCTGAAATCTGGTAATTAGAAGATGAAAAAGTATAGAAGATATGCCCTTGACAAACTACAGGTGAAAAAGTATAGAAGATTATTTAGAGGTTATCATATGAACGTTTTCATATCCTACTGTATACCAGCCACAGACTCCAATATCAGCCCAATGGGCAAGTAGTTCGTGGGCTGATATGGGTCGAGTAGGATATGAAAATGGTCATATGGTTAAAATTTGGATAATGTCAGATATGGATATGTAGTAAATAGATATACCATAAAGATAGGTAAAATTTTGAATTATTTGAAATTTTATTTGAAAACTAATGATAGGAGACAAAATTGAGGCATATATCTATGCTTACTTTGAAAGGGAAATGGCTAAAAGAAAATTTTGTCATAGATATCCCTCGCTCAACAGATAAATCATGATATTATACATACTTTTAATATTACAGGAGGCCCAATGGGCCTGAATCGCTCACCTGGTATTATTCTCACACTTGTAATCTTAAAAGTGGACTAATATACAGCTACAGTTACAAAATATCTGTGTTCGATACATTATAATTTGTTTAATTATTTAAACAAATGACGCCTGTGACCTTGACAGTCGAACAAGGACATTAAGTTGAACAGAGTTTATAGCCTTCCGACCCAACATGCTTCTGGCCAAATATCATTACCCTGAACCTTTTGAATATTCAGAACAAGTCGTTTAAAGATTTAAACATATTTGTCCCCTGTGACCTTGAACATGGGCGAAGGTCATTTGTTTGAAAAAACTTGGTAGCCCTTTATCTTAGCATGCTATTGGCCAAATATCATTACCCTAGGCCTCTTGTGCATGCAGAAGAAGTTGTTTAAAGGTTTTTACAAATTTAACCCTATGACCTAGAATATGAGTCAAGGTCATTTCTTTTCACATACTTTGTCAGGCTTCATCCTAGGAACCTATCAGTCAAATATCAGATCTACAAGACATCAATATTACATTGAAAAATATCAGTAAGTCTACATAGACCTTTTGCAATATTTCAATATAAGACGTACATCAATTATTTACATATAGACCTATTAATGTTGATAATTTTAACTAATGCTGAGCAAGGGATAACTACAATGATCAGACAAGATTGACAGCATTCTGTCTGTTTTGTATCATTAGCATGTAAGCAATATTCAGCTAATGAGACAAAGCAGCTAGAAGGCTGACAGTGTCTTGCTGACCTTCGAAATTTTCAAGAATTTTCTTTAAAAGGGTGATCTATAGATCGGTCTTAACCATCTCCCTCTCAAAGTAGGCATGCTGAATTGTATATACATATTCAGCAGTTTTCTTCCTCTTCTGCCTGTCTGTGGCCTGCACCTCTTTTGTTCGGCATTTGTGATCAATGGAATGTAAAACTGAATTTAACACACACTTATGCTAATGCCAAATTCTTAGGTAAAATTACTTACATAAAATAGAAAAACACAATTTAAGATACACACCATTTAAAGTTTAATCCTCAAAGGTTGAAAGTGATCAAAAAGATGCAGTTACATTTTAATAATAATCTTTAAATGTACATGTAACCTATAGAATGTAAAGATAAATATATGCAAATGCATGATAATGATTTAATGTTTTTGTCCGTGGCATTCTAACATTTCACATATCACTTTACCAATCAAGGTAGAATTTCAGGAGAAATATTTTATTTTATATGTATGGTTATATTGGCCAATTTTCATATATAAGGTCAGAATACTGATTGACAAATATATATAATGCATGCCCAATTTCGCATCAAAGTTATATACAATAATCAAAATTGCAAATAATCAACAAGTCAGTCAAGACAATGTTTAAGAAAAATGATCCATGTAATATACTAATCAAAGTTTGTACAAATGTTCACTGAAGTTGAATATTCATTTTTACAACAGATGCATTATATTTTAGCAGCTAGATGTATTTACCTCTGCATCATCAGCAAACAACTGACCAGGAGGAAGTTCTGTAATCCTCCTGATGGCTTCATCCCAGGACCTCTCTATTCTGGTTGCACTGCGGTTATGAACTGTTCAGGCACAAAGATAACTCTTACAAAATGTACAAGGGAGTGTAAATATGAAACAGACTATAGCTTTAGTCTCTAAAAAATAACATTATATTTATTATATTTATGCCTGTATAACAGGAAAAAGCCAGCAGACGTTACGTATGAATATAATAAACTGTTTTCGTTGTTGAGAGTATGATTTGCATGGCCATAAGGGGCACTTCAAAATGTCTGCTCTACCTCGTGGATGGTATGCAGAATGTTCTTTAAACAGAAAAGTCATTTTACAGGAATGACATACTCTCACATGTTGTTACAGGTATGTCAAATTGGCAAATACAGTGGATAGGAATAATTTAACCTTCGAACATTTTGTCTTGAATGCATATTACTTTGAAATGATTACCATGCTATATTTAGATTTTGATGGCCGATACCACGTGACTATTGTTGTCACAGACGCTTCAATATGGCAGCAGACGACAGGTTAGTTCTGAATAGAATAGAGAACCCTATTCGTTTGTATACATCAGTAGATCATTGCTGGTGGCGAGTGAAAAAACAAACCAAAATCTGTTATGAGCAGCTAGAAGTTTCTGTTTTCATTAAAATAATTACTTTATTAGACATAAATTGTAAAATTTGCACTGATCCATCTGTTACGGATGTGTTTACATCACTCCCTCCGTTACGGATGTGTTTATTCTGCTAGATGTAGGATCTACTGTCGGGGAAATTTAACGAAATTATGACGAAAATTTCCACAGTTAACATTGTTATAGATCGAGGAAATGATAAGAAATAAATATGCTGTATGTTACACAGAAAACAACGGAGATGATTTTGGTATTTGGCATGCTAATTAATTGTGTACAGTAGATGAAAGAACTTTTCCTATTTACTGAAATGATTGCAAAGTTACTCAGAGATTTTGAACATACTAAACAAAAAATATATGTGTTTAATCGTTACATTTCCAGACAATTTTGAACATTATAAACATACCATCAAGCTGATTAACAGCAGACTCCTGTCCACCAGGGACTCCAATAAATGATGCGGTGTCCTGCATCGCATCAACAATCCTTTCTTCTGCTACGCTCAACGCAGCAGGTGGAGGCCCGCCTCCAGTCTTCTGTCGCTCAAGGCGATTACTGGTAAATTTTTCTTTCGCACAGCGACTCATGTTCCGCCAGCGGTTTCTTACCTCTTCTTCTGACCTGCAGGCTACCCCCAGGACATTCACCTCTTCTGTCAAGGTCTTCCAGATGTCCTGCTACTGGGTATTGGTCAAATCATTAGAGTGCCTGCCTCTCACGATGTCCAGCATCTCTGTAGCCCTGCTACTGATCACCTACTTTCTAATGATGTAAAATTTGGTTTCCTTTCCCTCTCCTTGTTGCTTACTCCAGCCATGTTGGAAATGGAGGGAAAGGTGGGGGGAAGTTGGACAAACCAAATGCATTGTGGTAAAAAATGCAAAAAAATGCGAAACTAACTGTCGTTAGTGTTAAACATTTTGTGAAAGTGATTAACTTTTGGCGTTAATCCTTTTGATCAACGGATTTAACGCAGGCGTTAACTTACGCAGAATTAGCGGTTAGCGTCTCGTTAATTTAACGACAAAGTTAGCTTAACGATAGTTTTGAACAACCGGGCCCAGATCTACCTTTTGAAGTTGGCTCTTAATTGCTTTTCCCAGATATCCTCTTTTCCTTAACACCGACTTTATTTGTTTTTAGTGTAGTCGTCTTCTTTTTGACAGATCCGCTTAAACCGAGTACCTAGCCCATATGGTATCAATCTCTTCATTCGTGGTTGGTGGGCAGGAACTATAGAGAAGATACAGTTGTTTGTCGGTCGGTTTCCTGTACTGATCCGTCACAAGCACCCCGTCCCTACTCTTAAACTGCTGTCCAGGAACTCTATATTTCGCTCACTGTATCGTAGGTCGATCTTGATGCTCCTGTTGATGCTGTTTGCAAAATTAGCAAACCCTGTAAGCTTGTCAACACCATGCTTCCATACACCGATACCATCATCTATGAACCGGTTGTACAATAGTGGTAGGAGGTCCGACTTATTAAGTTCCTCATCCCATTAACGCATGTAGGAAAATGCGGAATTCTCTCCAAGCTTTGCCTCAATTGTAACCCCGTCCGTTAGTATGAATTGTTTGTCTCACTGTATCTGTAAATTATATTTTATCTGACCGGCTGTCAACTCCTTCTTTGCAGGCCAGCAACCCTTCAAGCTTCGGGACCGAAGGATATATAGCTCACGATAATCAAAGCAAAAGAGCAGAAAGCTTATTGGTAATGGCTTTTGAACCTCTTTCAATTTATTTAGAAAGTCAGTGATGTCTATGAGATAATTCGGCGTTGAAGTCACATAGCCTGTTTGGTCATACTCAGCTACCTTTGCATGCCTCTCAATTGGTGACCCAATACCAATGGTTCTGAAAGGATGTTCTTTTTTGTGCAGTTCAGGGACTCGTGGGTTTCAGGTATTAGGTATTTCATTATTTCCGCCGTAATGGATCCATCTTTATGCATCTTATTGACCAGTTTTTTCAACCTAACCACATATTCATCTATCCTATCGTTGAATGCACTTTCCCGGACCAAGGTTTGAAAGTTGATTTTAGTCAATTTGAGTGTGCTGGTTAAAATGGGCTGGGGTGAACCTCCGCAAAATTTGGACTAACTCGGTCAGACTCGAAAATTTCTATTTATTTCATGTATTAGCAACATAACTCGCTAAGTGTAGGCGTTCGGTCTTTTCTCAATTTCGATATATACATTAATGTAGGTTATTATTGGTCTGTTATTGTGAATGTTTACTTTTGAGACTTATCAGATCAACAAAATGGCCGACAGGTGACCATCTTGGATTTTGACAGTGAATGTTTGTTAACGCTATTTTCCAGGAAGTTCTGGAGGGATCTTTCTCAAATTTGATTTCTAGGTTCCCCTTTGTTTGTAGTTGTGCATGTTTACTTTGGAGAGTGATTTTAAAAACAAGATGGCCACAGGAAGTACTAATGAGATCTTTCTGATATTGTAATGATTTGATCTTTTTCTCTTCCATTTAAAGAACTGTACTAGTTAATATGTGAAACGGTGCATTTAGTGTTCACATGACTTGGTCAAGCAGATCAGAAAAAGAAGAGAAAAGATCAAAATGACATAAACTTATTGAGATGGTACAATAGTGGGCGCCAAGATCCATTTATTTGTTTATTTTCAAAGTATTTTCCACATTACAATAACATATACATTTCATTATACATAATGAATTCCACTTTCACACATACTTTCATACTAATTAATATTGCTCTTTTTTAAGTGGTATTTTATTTTTTTGTAATGTTATATAAGAAAGGTAGGAAAATCAGATAAGAGAAACAAGAAAACAAAGCATAGTGGAAATAAAGACAAGTAAATGGACAGAAATAAAGACAGAAAGATGCGTGCACGATGTGCGAACGATGAAAAATGGACGAACGTTGTGCGATAACAATCGTGGTTGGTGTAAATTGAGGAACGCCTTAACAATATATACGGTTTCGTGTTTTAACATATAAACTTGATTTTTAAGTATGTTTCTATATACTAGCTGCATCTATAAGCTTATCTATACATTTTATGTCTATACTTTCCTGAAGTTAGAAATGGTGTTTTCGGTGTTTTTTGAACGACCTTAACCGACATGTAAAATTATAACACAGTTCCCGTATACAGGTAAACATACCGTGTAGCTACTTTTTTCATGAACCTGGACCGTACTTGTCCCTGTCCGTGGCACTTACGTAACTCACCGGGTGTGAAAATCCAGGTGAAGGGGATCTATAAGCCAAACCGAATGCAAATAACAAATACTAATTGGCCAGTTGTGTTTTCATAACGGTCATACGGCATCACACATCAGCTATAGTTGTCAGGCACAGGCCAGGTAAAACTCCGGTCACTCATCAGAATGTTATTTACCTGTTCTGTTACCTAGGAGCCAAACCCATTCTTGACAGTCTAAAGGTCACTGTAATACTTTGTAACACGCATTGTAAACTTGTACATAATCTTAATCATTGTGATGAGAAATCACAGTAATATATACAGTGTACATGCACAGTATTGCAAATGAGCTTTCCGTATTTATTTCATTCCGTAATATTGATCAACAAATTGTACCTAATCGCAAAGTTGTCAGCAATAGATATCATTATAGGATCATAACAATTTTTGGTAAATTTTCATGACTTATATTTACATTTTAATGCAGTAGTTATGCTTTGTTTTAGTTATTTCGAACAGTTTTTGACCAACAAATCAAGTGTTGCCATCAATGAAATTGCTGACGTCATAATAGAGAATGATGACGTTACAATAGATATTGATGACGTTACAATAGATAATGATGACGTCACAATAAAGAATGATGACATTACAATAGAGAATGATGACGTTACAATAGCAAAGAATGTTATAGTTTCAATGCATTACAACGGAATGATGCAGAGCAAATGTAAATATTTGATTTTGACAATTGGTATATATCAAAACTCAACTTATATCACCCTGATATACGCTGGAATATATACCTTGACCTAATTTTTCCAGATTCAACCGAGCTTCACTGGTTACCATAGGGTATCTTGAAAGACATCCGGACTGTGATTACATAGCGATACACGATGCTGATCTACTGCCACTTAATCCAAAGCTGAACTACAGCTTCCCGTCTGAAGGACCGTTCCACGTATCTTCCCCTGACCTCCATCCCCTATATCACTGCTCGGGATTTACTGGAGGAATACTGTTAATGACTCGAGAACAGTATGAGAAGGTATGTTTGTTATTGTTTTATATGGTTTTAGCATTGCATCATGGATTTAAGATAACCTACGACCACGTCAACATTGGATCCTTACAAACGTTACTATGTTCTTAGGATACGAATGATATAACATTTGTATATGAGGCAAGAAAGTAATACCAACAGTGTAAAGAATATAAAGTTATCACATTTTCGGAGCAATCTGCTCGTTTTCGCTTACATTATAACAATACAGATACTTAATACAATGAGGATATACCTAAGATTTAAAAACAATACAAATCCTTGGCTAAGGTTAACCACAGGCAGAATTTTCACTGACCATCGTTGACCAATGACACTGTCTGTGAGCGATCAACGACAAAGAGATTAGAATATTCCGAGAAAAAAGAAGCATGAAGAAAGCTACTGAAACAGGAAAAAAACCAGCTTTCAACTATTTAAAACGACGACTCGTCTAGTGATGATGAATTGGAATACGGATTGTAATCTCCCGAAATAACGTTTTTAATGGGTCAATACATGTATATGATTAAATTTCGATTTTGGCAAAATAAAAGGTAGATATACCTACATATCTAGCTATGGTAACATTCTTTAAAAATATGTATATAACGGCTTTAAAAACGAACAGAACTTATTAATAGCCATTTCAATAGTTATATTAACCTCGATTGCTATCGCACACCGTTCTAAAAGCATCAATCACCAAGTTTTCTATCGTTCGCACACCGCCCATCGTGTAACGTTGTGTAATCTAATAACCCTACATCAATTAGAATATATGACAGACAGTGGCATGTTTTCTGTAGAAAATAGTGTGACTGATATAAAAATGTCATCTGTAAATCTGTAGATGTTTTCATTTAAGCCACTTACACAGTTAGTAATAACCATACAGAGATAACAAGAGCAGCGGAAATATGATACGCCCGTCAGACCATCGGAAGGGTACTGATATATAGAAGCAGCAAGTGACATATGATAGAATGTGTTTACTGCCAAGTTGGTGACTATGACCTTACCATTCATTTACATTGGTTATGGCGCAAGTTATTTTGTGTTTCAGAATTACACTTTCGTGGTCAATTTTGCTATTACTAAAACTAGACCCTTGGCTTAGAGGTAGAAGTATTGTTATGAGAAGTTGGAACGCGACAAGAAAACAAGGAGATCCTTCATATCAATTTGAAAAAAGTCGCTCCTGTACTTTCTGACGACAGACGGACGGACGGAGCACGGACGAAGGGTGATTTGCTAAAACAGTTCTTGCATTTACTACACTATACCCTTGTATGGAAATAAAAGGGGCATACCAAAAATGCACGTGAACTTCTAAAATGTTCGAGCTTTATTCGTATGCAATATGTGTATCATGTTTCATCAAGATATGTTCATGAATGAAAGCGTTTGAGCGATGACAAGGAAAACAATTAACTAACGGACGGACACACAACGCGGCCCATACCAACATACAACCAGTCGGACGAGGGGCATGTAAAAAGTAAAAAGAAATACAAAATCAAAGCTTATCTTATTGCATTATAAATTTATCATTTAAAGACATGAAAGATTCGGCGAATATCAATCCCGCAAACTGGTTTTGCCAGGAGGAGCCAAGAAAAAAGACTTTTTTGAAACGGATACCGATATTTAGTCCTCGTTTTGTCAGATTCAATGACTAATGCTAGAATGATGATTTTCCCACACTCCTCCAATCTCAGTGGACAGGTGTTATAAAAATGAATATTGAGATTTTCTGTTATTTTCAGATAATTCGTCCACTCGGTATAAAGGCAGGTGTTCAGAATACATTCCAACACCATGAGTCATGTAGGGCCAACAACACTGTTAAAAGAGACATTCACGAAAATAGACACATCAAACCAAATCTTAATAGCTTTAAATATCTTAAGGTTAAAGAAATACATCAATATCAAAGAAATTGACTTCACAATATATCATATTTTATTGTAAAGATCAAGAAATTGGTTTGTATAATCTTTGCATAGACGGTACATCATAAAATCTGTCACGTATTTGTTTGAAATCAGCGAATTCAATCATAAAGTGTTTGCCTGTAAATGGTGGATCGCATGCATGACAATAAGGCTGGTCTTCCTTACTAAAAATGTAGCCATGTGTGATGTAGGTATGGCCTATGCGCAGTTGCCAATTCGCTTTAATAACATTTGTTATACAAGGTTTTACATCATTAAATGGCAGTTTAATGTCTTTTGGTTGTAGGTTAAGGGCTACTTTAGTAGCTTTATCTACGTTCTCATTTCCGTTTATTCCGACATGACCTGGTATCCAAATCAAGATCGGGTGGCAAAACAATAAAATTCTGTTAATACGAATGTCTATGTTTTGTATGATAATTTTGTTGAAATTCCGATTTTTAATTCTTTGTGATAGTGACAAAGAGTCCGAACAAAATATTGCTTCGTTAATTCTATTATTTCAATTTTATCCAAAGCCAGACCAACGGCAGTAGCTTCAGCTGTAAAAATATATGCATTATTTGGTAATCGGCAGGAAAAAGATACGTTGCAAACAACACATGCTGCTGTAGCTTTTTCTTCGAATTAAGAGCCGTCCGTATATACAAGTTTATGCGAAGGAAAGCCCGAGATGAACTCGGGAAAAGCGCTCTTGTATTTAACTGGGATAGTGCGGGATTTTTCATTATTGTGTAATTCCAAATTTACTTCAGTGATACAATATGATAGTAACAGAGGTGTACTGCAGTTACAAACATAAAACATGTAGACACTAATGATATTCGCTATTAAGTTTCTGAACAGATCTAAAGCATGGCCTATCATTTGCCGAGACATTTCGGGCTATGATAATTTCTGTTCTGGTTTATAAACCACAATAAAGTTTGTGTAATTGAGTGGTTTACTGGTGTTCTTGAAGATGGAGGAAAAGCCAACATCAATGGTTACTGCAGACTTCTGTTTAGTAGAAATTAATGTTTTGTCCAATATTCCTATGTACAAGTGTTCAATGTCACTACGAAGACTACTGCAATCTGCGTTGATTTTTGTATTTGAAAAAATGTCCGTGTTAGGTCGGGTCCTGAGTGGCCGACTTTTAGATATTGACCGATGTTTAGGTTTGGTATACCGATGCATCAATTGCGGTTAGTTTCGGCACCTTTTCTAACGGTCCCTGTTGCGAGAAGATCTTGTTATATGACCAAAGCTGTTGATAGGACGTTAAACAATACTAAACCAAACCAAACGAAGCATTACGATATTTATTTTTATTTTTTGATGCATCATGGGCGACTATATGGTAAGTTCAAGCGCCTTATGTAACAGTCCCTGTTACAACTATATATTGTTATACGTTATAATAAAAAAAAATCCCTTCCAGAAATGATTTTACATTCATTTTAATTACAGTAGTGTGACCGCACAACGAACCAAAAATAGCGAGCGCACATCGTCCACACTTGGTGCGCACAACTGTGCGATTTAACAAGTTGGTGCACTTCTCTCCGCATAAATGTGCGATTTTGTACAATTGGTTGATCAATATTACGGAACGAAAAATATCCGGAATCCTCGTATGGAATAACGAACACTGTATATAAATTTCTTATCAAATTGA
This sequence comes from Mizuhopecten yessoensis, assembly GCF_002113885.1. Classification (NCBI taxonomy): domain Eukaryota; kingdom Metazoa; phylum Mollusca; class Bivalvia; order Pectinida; family Pectinidae; genus Mizuhopecten; species Mizuhopecten yessoensis. Next base: position 256,911 of record NW_018407547.1, read on the forward strand.
TTAGGATTATGTTCAATTTTACAATGCTTGTTACACGGCATTAGATTGACTGTTAGACTGTTAAGAATGGGTTTAGTTCCCAGGTAACAGAATAGGTAAATAACATTTTCATGAATGATCGTAGTTTTACCTGGCATTTGCCTAACAAAAAGAACTGGTATGTGATACCGTATGACCGTTATGAAAACACAACTCGGCGTTAAGAATTTGTTATTTGCATTCATTTTTGTCTAAAGCTACCCTTCACCTGGATTTTCACACCTTGGCGAGTTACGTAAGTACCCCGGGTGAGTTAACTACAGTCTAGGTACATGTACAAATTTAAAGTGGCTATGTTTACCTGTATACGTGACCTTGTCGATATGTGTTATTTTACATATGTCGATTTGGGTCGTTAAGAAACACCGAAATCACCATTTCTTAATTAAATAAATATAAATGTAAAAAAAATCAGCTGGTATATGTAGCTATAATAAAGACATACTTAAAAATCAAGTTTATGTTTAAACACGATGCCGTATTTATTGTTAAGCCATTTCTCAATTTACACCAGCCACGATTGTCTTCCCACACCGTTCGTCCATCGTCCGCACAAATGTGCGCAAGAAATAATCGTCCAAATTTAATCGTTCGCCCATCGTGCATACATCGTGCACTTACCGCACATCGTGTAACGTTCTGCGATCCCACAACTGTATGTCTTCATTTCAATCTTACTTCATGTATAATTAGGGAAATCGATTCATAGAGCCCCATTTGATCATTACCGCTTTAGTTATCCCCACTCTTATCTTTCTTGCAATAAATTAGTAATCTGTATCGTTTGCCTTTAACTTGTTCACCCATATCAGTATAATGTGACCGGGCGGAATGCTATTCTAGAAGCCTTCGGCATGTTATTTAAGCATGCATACACAATACACATGGAGGCACGTCTTTAAATAAATTAGCAGTTAATAGGACGTTTAAAAATAAAATAAAACCAATGAAACAAGTATGCCAACAGTGAGTTGTTAGACAGTAGAGGGAAAAGATAAAGATCCCGAATGTTGTAATGGGTGCATTATATACATTCGGTTGGTTTTATTTCTCAAAGGAGATGACTCAAATTTTAACCCGCAATGCTGCCGATGGTTCTCACTAACACATGAGATTTCTCTTACTCTTTTTTCAACCTCCGATAAACCACTGAACCTATTTGAATAACATTTCCCATGAAGGTTCCATAGTCATCAACAAAACAAAGTAGTGAATTATATGGATATGATCCCACAAAAACCTGAGGAAAGGAGTCAAAAGCGGTACAGTTGACAAAAATTTAACAATCTTCTTCTCCAGATCCAGAAATGCTGAAATCAAATACTCTTCGTGGATGAAAGGCTCCTAAAGTGCCTATCAAGTGTGAATTTCATTACTCTCAGGTTACTCATTCCATCCCGGGGAGGAGGTCAAGTTTACTATGGTTTATATAGGGAAATAACAATTTTTGGTATATATATTTTTTTCAGTGGAATGTAATTCAAAGTTAGTTAGATTGTCATCATGTGATTGCAATTTGATAGTATGAAAAATAAGACATGGACTTACCCAAAAGGCATGAGGGGCGTGGTCATAATTTTCAAGAAAATTCTTCCCGAGACGAATTTACGCTCGAAACAAATACTCTTCATGGATGGAAAGGTCCTTTGGTGCAGGGAACCCCCTGCGGAAATTGAGGTTTGCTTTTGCGCCATTAGTAAGGGACACGAAAGCGACCAAAATAATCTGCTGTATCCATTTATTTCTTTTTTTTCTTTTTTTTTCTACAATGTACTTCTGACTTCTAAATTTTGTTTAACGTTCTATTAACAGCTAAGGTCATTTAAGGACTTGCCTCCATGTGCGTGGTGTATGTGTGATTGCGTGTGTGTATGCAGGAGACAGGGTATGTTGATTGCTTGCCTCCTTATGATAGCGGTTCTGATGCCGACTTTATAGTGCTATCTCACTGAAATACCATGCCGAAGGCACCCAACACAGCATTCCGCCCGGTCACATTATACTGACAATGGGTGAACCAGTTGTTGCCATTCCCCTAAATGCTGAGCGTTAGGTAGGGAATAACATCTACTATTTGTAAGGACTTTGGTATGTCCCGGCCTAGAGAAAGATCCCAAATATTGCAATGGGAGCAGCAGATTCATTTAGGTCGCTTTTTAATCGCCGAGTAGTGGACATTGTGGATACATGCAGTGGGTAACAGCAGGTGTAATTTTTACCCGATCCCCCACCTGCAGGGATAGCTATCACAAGGAGGCAAGCACACACCAACATACCCTGCCTATCACGTTTACACAACACACATGGAGGCACGTCCTTAAATGACCTTAGATGTTAATGGGACGTTAAACAAAATAAAACCAAACCTTTGCTAGATAAACCTACACTTGTCCCTCGGCTTTGACATCAAAATAAGACTTTGTTATTCGGCATATTTTATTTCGAACTAGACAATTATATATGCGCACTCATAACTCGGTAGAAGTAAATATAAATATTGTTTCGTCAACATTTCACATGGTGCACATGTGGATTCAAATAGATACATATACATACATATACTATACGATAACACTTAACAGGCTTTACACGGTGCATTCGCAGCCATGTTGATATGGTTTGTGGTTTGCGATGACTTCCAGGTGTGATGACGGTTTGACAGTTGAGTGATAGCATGTTCATGTATCAATGATTGATCACAATCACTCGTGCATGTAATAATTCAGATTAAGTTGACGTGATTTACTTGAAACATATTTGTTTTGGTCTTTCAAAATAGTCCTCTCCCCAAATAGATACGTAAAACGATTCAGTACAGCTTAAACCTGGTACTGAACCAGTCATATTAACGTTGGGTTTGCTGATTGCTGATTAAACTATAATGTGACTGTCAATTTTACACAAATTGGTTATATATTATACTGTATAGTTGGTAATTTTCGATTTTACTGCCGAATAGTGGAGAATTATTCAAAATCGTGTTTTATGTTCTTTAGATAAAACACTTGAAAAATAAATCTCATCATCCAAATAAAAAGGTTCCCTCGTTCGCGCAAATCTGTATCTTTCAATGTTACGGAAAATGTAATCCCCTCGGCGTATTTCTGATCGGGCCAGCCACAACATATTAGTTCCGCGAATCTATACCGTACATCAGTGAAATAATTTAATCAAATAATAAGTGTTTCCCTACCATTAAGCTATAGGTTTTCGTGTAGCGTATCTCCTTATGATACCACTTTATGAAGTTCCAATTTCCGAATAAAAGAGTAAAATTAAAACAAAACACATCGACAGTTATTATTGTTCCAGAGGGACATGCGTTGCTTGCTGTATATTTTCAGGACCAAAATTCAAGTGCCTGGCTGTGGGGTCATACATGTAGTATCTAATTTATCGAAAATCATCATCGTGACATGAAAAACTTTAAGCAAATGTATGCAATGTTTTGGGTAGATCCAGCCCCACCAATAGTACAATTTTGAATATCTACCACCTAGGGATGCTCCCAACCAAATATGATTGATATCTAGAGTATAGTTCTAGAGAGAAGTCGTTTATAGCAATATAGCCAGATTGTCCCCTTTCGGCCCACCCCTTAGCACCCTGGGAGGTCAGCCCCACCATATGTACAATTCTGAATCCCTCCCACATAGGTGTGCTTCCAGCCAAATTTAGTTAAATTTTCATTGGTAGTTAAGAATGATTCGTTTTAAGAAAATATTGACGTACGGACGAGGGACGCCACGGCGAGCTAAAATGACTTAAACATTCATATTTATTGCATGTCTTGTCAACCCATTGAAAGATATTTGAATGAAACAAAACAAAATAAAAAGTTTTCAAGTAGGAATCTTGATACTTTATCACTGTTGATAATTTTAATATCTGGGAATTGGACATTGCAATGATTAAAACACAGTATCCGTGTATCTTGGTCCAAAAAGACATGCCCTATGATTTCAAATGCAAGTGCAATTTAAGGTAAGGGACAACAAGTCATTAGCAACGAGATGTCGCTCTTCTCTCAATGATTCAATATAAAACAAAAGTATTAAGCATAGACAAACAGTCACAACTAAATGTCCAATGTTTTTTTCTAGGAAATTTTACATCAATATACAATTCAGAATATGTACATGCCATCACAAACACACATTTATATATTTATATATTTGACCTGTCAGTGTGTGCATAATCAATATTTACATCTACTCAAAATAAACATTTTATATATAAATCGATAAGTTACTTATGTCCAATTAATGTCCATTGGTAATGATAAAGCTTGTTTGTGTTGAATGTGACCAATTGTTATATATTGTTTGGGTGAGGATAAAGTCTCTTCACCAAACATGCTTATTTTACACAAAACACTCAATATACGTGTGGGTCAATGACCCTGATTTCTGCCACCAGTCATAGAATAGTGTCATCCATTTCACATATTCGAAATTGCCTTGTCACCCCGAGGGCAAAATATTTCCTAGTGTATGAAAGATGAACATAACCCACACACAGGTGACTACACCTTTACAATTTACAATCATATTGATTTAAACAAAATGAAACCAAATCACTGTATCACATAGCAGTTTCATCCTTTAAGGACTCATCGGTGATGCTAGGAGCCAAAAAATGTAAATCCAATTAATCTAAACTGTTGTCAAATAACAGTAGTAGGTGCGTTACTCTTCTTATTTTATTCATATATGAATTATAAAAATATATATATAAATAATATTTAGAGGATAACCAGGTGGTTTCAAACTACTTTGGTCATCCACCAGCAGAGTCTGCAGAGTAGGCCAGAAATGAATGTCACTGATTGGTGACGTCATAGTATTAAACAAACATGACGACACCATCAATGTTCAATGGGAGAGCCTATGTAGAAATAAAACAAAATCAGATTACAAACGCAGGTATCATTTTTTGAGACAAAATTTATTAGGAATCGGTTTCCACGATGGAGAAATACCAGAGAAATGTTAGGGATGATATCATTGAATTTATAACTACTATCCTAGGCACGAATGCAAGCCACGGGTTACACAATCAATGATACTGGTAGCACACCTCAAGCTGAAATTTCTGTGTCACAGCCTATCAGAAGGAGGGAGGATATGACCAGGGCTGACTAACTTCTTTTCACTAACTCATGAATCAAGCTTCTTTTACTTAATTTACACGTGGTTCTTTTTTTTCATCAGAATCTGTCAGTCACTAAGCACAAGTTTACTTCATACGACTTTTTCATTTAGAAATAATTAGTTCTTTATAAGACCGATCAAAGATAAATTGGCTTCAAACAATCGGTCTTTTTTATACAGGCTACTAAATTGTGTGTTAACCATATTTGAATAATTTTGAGTACATAACAATACCATGTATATGAAGCAGCACCTTTTGTCGTTACAAATCGTTCTCTCGAAAACTAACATACATGATTTCACTGTTATATCTTAGGATACACCCCTGCACGTCGGGGATCGGGAAAAGTATACACCTGATGTTATCGTAAGAGGCGACTTATGTCGTAACCCACTGCAGAATTCGGGATTTGCTTTTGTGTCCTCATTTTTGGGACACGCCAGCGACCAAAATAAATATGCCACCTATTGCAATACTTCGGATCTTAATCTTTCTCTCTACTTCTACATTCTTATATTTTCCTTACGCCTCGCTTGGCAATGCCTCACATTCGGCTTTATTGTCGAGCATTCACCCAGGTGAGAAAGGCAATGATTCCCCAGGCCGGAACATACCAAAGTCCCATTCCTAAACTGCTGAGCGTTAAGCAGGAGTAAAAACTACCATTTTTACAGACTCTGGTATGTTTTGGCCATGGGACAAAACCCAAAGCCTTCCTCACAGAGGCGAACGCTTAACTAAAGGCCAAAAGTGGGGCATTGTCAAGGGAGTCATTAGGAAGAAGAAAATTGTTTAGAAAGAAGAGAAAAGATAAGATCCCAGATTAAGTCGCCTCTTACGATCATGCAATGGGGGCAGCAGGTACAATTCTTACGCCCTACCTGCAGGGACGGATCACCCGTGATGAATATTGTTTTTAATCTAGGCAAATCTTAATTAAAATCTTAAATAAAAATGAGGAAATGATTTCGGAGACCCATACAAAGCGTCATGATTATGCGTTCTTCTCAACGTTACATACATAGGTACTCTCTGATTGTTATGACATCAATAACACGGCAACACAAAATTTAACACTTCCAATACCGATTGTTATTAAGCTAACCGACTGAGTTCATGTTTTTAAGCGGTGATGGTTTTTTTCTTTGAGACACCAAGGCGTGATTTTTACGTCACAAGTTATGTGTACGTTGATAAAGGTGACGTGTGTTCCATTGATCAGTGTTGTATTTCGACTTTCAACGGTATATCGTGTATTATTCAACCCAGACGACAAATCCATATGTCTTCTTATCTGTTAGATATATAAAAACGAATAAACATAACTCGTCTAAAAACAAACAAACGAATTGAATGATAATATATTGTAATATAACAGATATAGTTCGAGATATAATTCCAACTAATCAAATTAAAGCTGAAAACAATACCGTTTATTCCACTAGCATACAGTCTCCGGCACACATACACACATGGAGGCACGTCCTTAAATTACCTTAGCTGTTAATAGGACGTCAAAAAATAAAAATAAACCAAGCGTTGATTTAACAGATATGTGCAAAATCGGATATCATATTCGATAAGCAGAAACAATAGTATCCAAAAAGGCGCCAAAATAAAAATACATCATTAACAAATTTGTTTCCAAAAGTCATAGAATCAATGTAAGGAATTCTACAATGGCGCATTTTTTTCAACTTTATTAGTTTGGTTTTATTAGCTCGCATGGTTCATCGTTGGTGTTCGTCCGTCCGTCCGTCCGTCAACTTTTTTCTGTAAAGGAGACGGAGAGAGAGAGTTTGTGTCTTGTCTTTGGTGTAGCTGTCTTTAAAGGATAGGTTCTTATCATATCTACTCTTGTTTAGTGTTACGATATAGAAAACTTCATCATGCCAAAATATATTATTTTATTTGATGTATTTGACTTCATTGTTGTTGAAGGGCCAAGTGAGCTTATGCCGTGGTGCGGCGTCCGTCGTCTGGCGTCAATATTTTTATTTTAAAAAACTTCTTAATAACCAAAAGGCCTAGGGTGTTGATTTATGACCAGAAGCCAACAGGGATAAAAGGCTGCCAACTTTGTCAAATAAATGACCTTCACTAATTTTCAAGGTCACATGTGTCAAATATGTTAAAAAAAAAAAACGTCTGAAAAACCAAAATGCCCAGAGTGATGATATTTGACGAGAAGTATGCTGAGATAAAGGGCTAACAAGTTTGTTCAAATGAATGACCTTCACCTATATTCAAAGTCACAGGGGTCAAATATGTTAAAAACTTTGAACAACTTCTTCTGAATAACCAAAATGCCCAGGATGTTGGTACTTAGTCAGTAGCAGACTAGGATGAAGGGCTATCAAGTTTGTTTAAATGAATGACCTTGACTTATATTTAAGGTCACAGGAGTCAAATATGTTTAAACTTGTAAATGATTTCTTCGTAATAACCAAAGGTACAGGGTGTGGCAGTAGCATGCTAGGATGAAGGGCAACCAACCTTGTTCAAATAAATGACCTCTACCAATTTTCAAGATCACAGGGGTCAAATATGTTAAAATCTTCAAACAATTTTTACTGAATAACCAAAATGCACAAGGTGATGATATTTGACCAGTAGCATGCTGGGATGAAGGCTACCAAGTTTGTACAAATGCATGACCTTCACCCATATGCAAGGTCACAGGGGTCAAATATGTTAGAAACTTTGAACAACTTCTTCTGAATAGCCAAAATGTCCAGGAAGGTTATATTTAATCAGTAGTAGACTAGGATGAAGGGCTACCAAGTTTGTTCAAATAAATGACCTTGCATTATATTCAAGGTTACAGGGGTCAAATATGTAAAAAATCTTTAAACATTTTTTCTGAATAACCATCAGGCCTAAAATGTTGATATTTGGTCAGTATTATGCTGTTATCAAGTGCTACCAAGTTTGTGAAAGCGAAGGACATTGACTTTAGTCAAGGTCACTGGGGTCAATTTTTTCTGAAATCTTGAATGTTGATATTTAGCCAGTAGTATGCTTGGATGAAAGGCTATCAAGCTTTTTCATGTGAATGACCTTGACCCACTTTCAAGGTCCATTTGGTCAAATATGTATAAACATTTAAATTACCTGATTTTAATAAACAAAAGGATACGGTGGTGATATTTGCAAGTTGCATCCTGAGATGAAGGGCTATAAGGTCAAAGGGATGAAATGTTTTTAAATCTTTTAATAGTTCATTTTGAATTACTTAATCATAAATACTGATATTTTGCCTTTAGCTTTGTTTTAGATCACGTTTAAGGTTACAAGTGTGATATTTATACCAGGTGAGCGATGCAGGCTCATTGGGCCTCTTGTTCAACTATACCTTACCTTATTTTGATGGAAGAATCTGATCTTATCTCTGGGCCTCCTAACAGTTTCATGAATGTGGCGGAAAGTATTCCAAACACCTGTCTTTAGACCAAGTGGACGTCTAATCTGGATATAACAGAAACAGAATTGTGGGATTACACACTGCAAAAATCTGTTTAGTATTGTTTAAAGTCCTATCAACAGCTATGGTCATTTAAGGACAGACCCCCCCTCCCCCCGTGTGCAAGACGCATGCGTGTAGTGTATGTGTGTAGTGTATGCGTGTGTGTTTCGGGAGGCTGCGATATGTTCGTGTTTGTCTCCTTGTGATAGCGCGGAACTGATGCCGACTGTATAGTGCTACCTCACTGAAACATACTGCCGAAGTTACCCAGGAGGACACCCTACCCGCGTAGCGACTGACACCAGCTACAATACTCAAGTAAATCTGAAGAAAGTATGGGCAGTTGAGCAATACACAAACCAACGAAGTCTTTTTTAGTTTCGGATTGTATATAGAAACAGCATCGTAGAGTATACCAATTCCAAGGTACTCACATACAATCCAGTATAGCGCACACATACACAGCACAGCACATAGGCAACATATAATCAAACTCTCGTAATATACAATACTCGTGGTATAAAATCCTCTCTCGTACATTTAACTCTCTCCTAGTTTGAACTCCCCGAAACTCTCTCACGTGCTCGTTATATACATAATCCTGTCGGACCACGATGGCGGCCAGTCGGACTAATAGAGCAAACCGACCTAACATGACCTTAAGTCATAACAAGATCCGATCAGTCGGGCAACTTAACCAATATACGACAATACAGATACACGTAAACACTTAGAAACCAATTAGTAATGAGCTGATGATGAACCTTGCGTAATCGGTGACCATGGGCTCAGGCGAAAAGTAATTATTATCCCTACTTGGTTACGGAGCAAAAAAAAAACCCAGTAAACAGCAGCCGTTAATTGATACGAGGCTATCAATATACCATCATATATGCTATAATAAACCCTGTCGGACCAAAATTGCGGACATATAGGGCAAATGCAAATGAGCTCCCGTCTAATTACGTCAGGTCAATATGTTCACATGAACTATATAACATACAGGTAATAATTATAATAAAAGACAATCAACATTTTAAAATTCATTTTATAGGTTTATCTATTTTTTTCGCCAAAATAAATATAAATCATATATTTACCTCATTTATTTCGGGATTATCTACTCTATATTTCAGTTCATCATTACAGGACGAGTCGTTGTTATAAATAGCTGAAAGCAATTTTCCCACTTTCAGTAGCTTTCTTCACGCTTCATTGTTATCGTCATTTTGTTATCACTTTGTCGTTGATCGCACAAAGACAAAGTCATTGGTCAACCATGCAGTTAGTGTAAATTCTGCCTGCGGTTTACGCTTGCCGAGGATTTTGTTAATTTTTCAAATGTTAATTAAACGATGTGTGTTTTGTGTCTCGATAAAGGAGTAGATTGCTTCGAGAATATGACAACCTTATATTGTTTAAACTTTTGGAATTATTTCCTACAAACATACATTCGTAAGAATCCAGTGTTGACATGGTGAAAGGTTACCTTAAATCCAAAATGCAAGATCCTTAAAGCCAGCTCGTCATCTTCGCTGCCCCATCCCCAAAACTTATTGGACATACCGTTTACCTGTAATGTGAGAATTTATTAGTGTTAGCGAAAGACTTTCATTGGTAGGACTCCAATCATGAATCTCTTCTTAAAATACCTTCCACACTTTAACGTACATTATTGTGTTGTTTCACTGCTAGAACTATATAAAACAATAACAAACATACCTTCTCATAATGTTTTCGTGTCATTAACAGTATTCCTCCAGTAAATTCCGAGTAGTGATATAAGGGATGGAGGTCAGGGGAAGATACGTGGAACGGTCCTTCAGACGGGAAGCTGTAGTTCAGCTTTGGATTAAGTGGCAGTAGATCAACATCGTGTATCGCTATGTAATCACAGTCCGGATGACTTTCAATAAACCCTATGTTTACCAGTGTAGCTCGGTTGAATCTGGAAAAATTAGGTCAAGGTTGTAATTATAAGCGGGGCAATTTATTCGAAAGCCATGATCTACATGCACTTCATTAGCTGTAGTAACTATCTTTTTTCGATTGTGTTTTTGTTCAACTCGTTTGAAGTATACCTAGATTAAATACTTAACAAATCGGGATTGTATTTTAATCAAGCTATTTATAAATGGCTATTTACACAATTTTGATCTTTACAATAAAATATGATATATATTGTGCAGCCAATTTGTTCGATATTGATGTATTTCGTTAATCCTTTACATATTTTAAGTTTTGGTTTGATGTGTTTATTTTCGTGAATGTTTTGGGTTTTTTTTTACAGTATTGTTGGCCCTTAATGACTCGCATTGTCGATGGACAGTAAAACAATACAAAACAAATCAATCAAGCATAGTACAGATTCGATCACATACAGATGGAACGTTGTGCAAAAGCATGAATGCATAGCTATGTCAAAATTTACCAAGATCTGTTAGGTAACTGTATCGTGAAGACACGTCCACCGTCTCCAAAACATGAAACATCATTAAAAAAATGTTTCTTAGGAAACTTATAATGAAATGAATATAATCTGTAGAACACTTAACGAGATGTCGAGGCTATCCGCACAAATGCTCTAAAAGACTCTTCGAAATTATCATGGCTAGTAACAATGATTATATGGAATAAGCTAAAATAAAGCTATCGATACATAGTTTTATACAGTTTCCTCAACTGATAATCTGAAAATATGGTTCAAATTCGAAAAAGGAATTACATGTTAGAAAAGACTAACCCCGTTGGCTCAACTAACAAAGTCGTACACTTTGACTTTCACGTTAATAACACCCCCGATACCTCGCAATAATAACAATGTTGTAACATATGATGCACACACACTATGGACTTATACAAAAAACATACGATGTAGTGAATATTTAATTAAATATTTAACCAAATAATACTGATAACGGGTACATTTTCGCATATCATTGCATTAAAGAGTATGTTTTCTGTTATTCTAATTAAATCTCACCTGAGGTCATCTACTTGGTTGATCACATAGATAGTGTGGGGGATTCTTTGGTTGTTGAGGAACTTCATCATGTGGGGTGCAAACTCCTTTAATTCATTAGTACAGTTTCTGAACGGTACTAACAAAGCCATCTTGTGGGTTTTGTTATATGTCTTGATATTCCTTAATTTCTTTAACTCGTCTCCTGGGTCAAAATGCTTCCTAGCTGTTTGTGTGTTAGCATGCAGTTCGGAGTACACCTCCAGTTTGTTTTGTGACATCGTTGTTGCGTAAATAAGGTCCTCAATGGAGAACCATATCAAACTAGATAAGACTACTGTGCCAACTAAGAATTGACACTTAAAACGCATCTTCTTCATTGCTTCAGGTGTGTTTATCTATATAACGAAGCAAGAAGGAGGAAATGATAAAGTGAAATATGCAAGAATGCTATTTGTTAAATGTTCTGATATCATATGACTATGACATGGTGTTTATTTTTATTTTCTTTGGTAATTAAATGGTCGTAAGAATGTAGGTAAGTAACCGACATGGTCATGGTCATTTCCAAAGAAACACAAATAAAGGATAGCTTGAAATACGTTTATATTCTTAACACATTTGAATGGCAATCAATTTCAATAGTAATTATTGCATATTTAAAGACAAAACATTCCAGACACGTGAGGAAAACTTGCAAAATCAACTATACCAATCGAAGAACAAAATGCAGCATTTTATATAACCTACCTTCACTAGATTTGTTTATAAGCTTTTAGAAGAAAGAACAAAGTTGTACCTATGATTGACCCTGAAATTTAAAAAACATTTTAAAGCAAGACTATGAGTTTTCCGGTCCCTGGTCTAGGTGAAATGAAAACTTCCGAAACAAATACAATATTGTCTGTCGAATCATCTTATTAGCGTTAATTTAGTTTCAACTGTTTTTCTCTTCATATATAAAATATAGGTTCGATACTAACCTATCAGCTTTAATACTCACGGGCCTTTGGCGGATTGAAATTTAAACACAAAGATGAATTTATTATCACAGGTGCATGTATCGATGTACAATGTATTGTATTTTTAATGACCGAATGATGAGTTAAACATGTTAAAGGGAAATGTTAATAAAGTGAATGGCATTGTTATCATGTGACGCAATAGTCATATAGATAAACGTATTTAACATATCCTGTTGCAATATTTACAATTGACGTCAATGTTTCGAGGATGAATTACATCATATAAATTTGCCTTATTGTGAGGTCGTAGTATCAAATTGATATAACATCATGTATTGTCAATGAGAACCTGTATATTACTGTACACATATATAACGTAAAGACATCTTCAATACATACCTTACGAGCATACAACCTACTTCAAGTAGATAACTGTACAGCTGAAGCACAGGAACGGGTTAAGACGGTTTTTTAACTAAAATTGGTACTTCTTTTTTAAAACACGTTAGTTGTCGCGATGTTACTTACTTAAACTAAGGTAGTGTAACAATAACCTTGAAACATGACGCTGACGTGTAATTTCTGTTGTTGCGGAGTTTGTATATAGACTGAGTAATTAAATGAAGTATGGAATACAGGGAGTGTCGCATGTCAAATGGTATTTTAACAATTTGATACCTAGCAAAAATTCTATAACTTCCTTTTAATCTTACTTTCATGTATTATGAGATAAAACCAATATCTATGGAGCCCCGTTCTATGATTACCGTTTAAGCTATCCCCACCGTCAATATTTCTTTCATTACATTACGTTTTCCCTTTACATCTTATGTGATCGTTCGATACAGGTTAACTTACATATGTTTGTATCGTGTACTTTATTGTAGCCGAAACATTATCACTACCACTGTATTGTAATTATTATGAAGCATTCTGTAAATTTGACACTAGAGTAATTAAGATATAATTGTATCGTGCCGTATAAGCTTATTCGTGGCATTGTATTGTTATCGCTGCGATGTGATCGGATATATGTATCTAAGAAACATCTTAATATATCCTGAAAACATCAGGAAAACATCGTCGAAATCATTTCCATTGTGACGTCAAAATTTTGACATCCAACATGTCAATGTGTGTAGTTTTCTACTAAAATTTCATTAGCTGTTGACAGGACGTTAAACAAAATTAAAACAAACCAAACCATTTCTATACACATTTAGATTTAAGTAAAACAACAAATCACTTAAAATTCTCATAGAATTGAAGTTAAAAAACGTAATACACAGTATCATGTTAAGGCTTTGGGTTTTATTTTTCTTAACATCCTATCAAAAGCTTAGGTCATTTGAGGACGGTCGTGCATAGGTATATGTGTCGGAGACAGGGTATGTTAGTGTACTTGCCTCCTTGTAATGGCGCGGATCTTGTGCCGCGGAAATTAGATGCCAGAAGCACCCAGCACAGCATTCCGCCTGGTCACATTATATTGACAACGAGTGAACCACATTCAAAAATCCATTAGTTAAGGAATTGGCCATTTTAATCGAAAAAAAGAAATTGCTTAATTGGTTTCTGCATTTATTCTAATTAATTTAAGAATTGAACTTCATGGGTTTAACATTTATGATGAAACGCAACGTATTTCCATTCAAACATATTACATGAAAAATATATTAAACGGTAATATGTTGCAACGGTAGTTATCGCTTCTTCACGTGGCCCCGTGATCTTTTTGTTTAATCTGCACTTCCTGGCTACCGTAATGTAGCTTCAAGTTCCCGTTAAATTGGCGTAAAAGGTTTCATATAACTACATGCATATAAGGTGATGACAATATTCGCTGAAGGCTTTATTGTGTGTCTACTACACTGGTTATTCAGTTACGTTAGTACATCAAACAAAACGTGTGATCACTGCATTAACATAAATCCATTAAAAGTAAAAAAAAATACTTATCAATGTAAACAGGAGGCCCAGAGGACTTCGTCTCTCACGTAGATATCATGGCAATCATGAACAAAACCTGTCACTAGGAAGGAATATTGCCTTGGACCCCAGAGGTAGTCATGGTAGCTTATGCGTATCGAATCATTCATGCTCAGATATTGTAATTATTGTCTTTGTTTAACGTCCTATTAACAGCATTCAAGGGCGCACCTACATGTGAGTTGGGTATGCATGCATTTGTGTAGGTGTACTGGAAGCAGGGTATGTTGGTGCAATTACCTCCTTGTGATATCGCGGATCTTATGCCGACTCAAGAGTGTATGAGAGCAATAACACCAGTTTGGTTTTATTTTATTCAAACAGGTGGGGTTGTTAAAGGACGTGCCTACATGTGTGTTTTGTAAGTTTAAGTGTGCATATGTGTTTGTGTGCCGGAGACTGGGTATGTTGGTGTACTTTCCTTCTAGGCGCTATCACAAGGAGGCAAGTACACCAACATGCACTGTCTCCTGCATACACAAGCTCAAGCACGCATATACTACACACATGGAGGCACGTCCTTAAATTACCTTAGCTGTTAATGTGGGTCCATCCTTCTCAAATTTAGCGCCACTGCGCAGGAAGTTGCGCATGAATGTTAAAGGGCCGGTTTCCAAAACGGCCCCTTCTCTGATTCAAATTTCCAGTTGGTGGTGCATTGCCCATGCCGTTGTGGTCACAAATCTATAAAGTATAAAGATTTAGGTCACTTGGTTTGTTTTTTATGGCTCCTCAAAGTTGTAGCTTTCAGAAGCTGTCTAAGTGTTGATAAAATGTGCATGTTATGTAAAATATTAATGAAAATCTAATCAAATGATGGTCACCGTAAAGAATACATTCATGGCATGATTGTGACAAAAAATCATGTTTCCATCGCGCCATTTGGCTGTTTTATGGAAGAAACAATCTCAAAAATGCCATTTTCGATGATAACATTTTAGACACAAAAACTGTGTTTTTTAGAGAATACACCCTTTTATGGGCGTTGGATGCAAACCAATTTTTATCCTATTAAACAGTACGTAATATGCTATTGATGAGAGGAAAAATCATCAAAATGTAAGTGGTGGAACATTTTCAAATGTTGGGTTGAATTAGCCTATGGTTGAATTGCCGATTTTCGACTTTCTTTAGATAATTAACAAAAAAACGAGAGTATTTGCTCGGTATGTTGAGAATATGTACACAGATATGAAAAAAAGTGAGAGAAACACTTTTTCATAAAAAAAATCCAAGATGGCTACTTCACAAGTCCCCGTGGTTGAAGACATTGGCTGACAAATAGACAGAACAACAAACAAAACGTGTTCCTTATGATTTTGGTTGGTTTTCGCATTTACGGGAGTGTTCATAGCTACGGGCGATTGTATAATACCTATATTTATAAGTTTGGTTAGTCACATGGTAACGGGGATCTTTCATATCGAGCCCCAAACATACTTTCGACATATGCACTCCGTTGCCGCATGGAAAACTATTTCAAGTTTTGTCGGAATTTCTTTACCTGTGGTTGTAATGGTCGAGGGTTTTCCAGCGTCCTGTAATACCCAAGGTAGTACAAGATACTGGAGATGTGCGCACACATTCCCATCGTTCTCTCTCCAACTGGGCACTGGCAGTAGTAGTCCTTTATTGGGGCCTCAACATCGGGTGAAACGGTGAACCGTATCCAAACGTTATATTTCGTTTGGCTTTTGTGTCGAGAATGTATTTGACATCGGAGAAGGTCTGGGGAGTGCTGGTAAAGCCACACCTCATAGTCTCCGTCATCACTTAAATGTTCGGCGATGTAACCAGGAGCCAGAGATATCTGATACGTTCCACACGTAATGGTTCTCAAGTAATCAAGATCGAGACGGGGAAACAGTACGGAAGATGCATCCATCTTGACAAACTCGGACCTTGCCCGTCTAGATAGATCCGGATCTGTCTTGACTCTCTGAGCTAAACCATTCGGTGTTGTCAAACGGTCCTTCATACGTTCAGCCATTAGCCTATCTTTGGCATCTCTCTCTGGAGATCTCTGGTAGATCGGTCCTCTAATACCATTCAGACAGGCTGTGACGGTTCGAAGCAAAGCCTCGATGACATTGATAAAGCTGTTAGACACCAATTGCGTTCGGAAGAACGTCCAGTGTTTCAGACGACCATGATAGGATTCCACAATCCACCTCGATTTGGTGATAGTTCTGTCAAGATTTGCTTGGACGTCAGAATGTTGACTTTGACCGGGTTTCAGGTATGACGGCATGCTAGCATTGAGGCCAGAGGCTTCGAGAACTGGTAGGACATCTCTAAAACCTCGGTCAACGACAACGTTGTCGTCTGGTTGTAGCCAAGTAACTAGCTTGTCCATGACTTTTTTTGTAATTGTAGCATCATTTTCGCTGCCAGTGAATGGTCCTACTGTGTCCAGAATGTAGCCATCTGGTAAGGCGATGCTCATGAATTTGAGATAGTTTCTCTTCTTCTGGCCACAGTAGGACATTCTCTGGAGCTTGTGGTCGGAGCTTTTCTGGATATAAATATAGGTGCCATCTAATATGGCAGTGGCTTTATCTCCAAAAAATGCTTCTGAAAAGACAGTATTGTGCCCGAGCAACTGTTCTCTTGTCAAGTGATCCGGACCTAGAAATTGTGGGACTATCGATGTGTCTAATGCCTGTACTATGGAGTGGAAAGTTTTGGACACACTTGACTTGGAAATTCCAAAAAGAGAAGAACACTGACTCCAGGAAATGTCGGTTTTCAGTTTTACCCAGAACAGTAATAGAGCATCGTGTGTAGTCTTGGTATATATACCAGATGAAAGATATGGGGAACAGTGCGAGTGGATTTCGAGGAACTGATCTTTGGACCAACCTGTCCAGGCCATGCATGCCGAGTCATCAAGAGAAGAAAAGCTTATTGTAAACGCAGACTGGTTCTGTGAAAGGACGTGCGACACCTCTAGGAGGTCATTAATGATTTCGGACGATTTTGATGGTAACTGAGATTCCAAGGAACCTCTACCATCAAGGACAACCTCTGTAGACGGATCTAAGTCGTTACCAATAAGGTGAATGGAGCAGACGCGGGATGAGGTGGGACACCACAGTTTGTGTGAATAGATCAGGTGATGTCTTGCACGTTTTGGTAAGACTGATGATTTTGTTCCATTTCTTGCAAAGGTAACAAGACAGAGACAGCATTTTTTGTGTGAAGATGATCCATTCAAAAGATCATGAAGGGTCAGCAACGGCAGGATATGGGACGGGGAGTCGTCTTCTTCCTCTATTTCCTGGTTCTGCTCGGGTTCAGGTTCAGGCTGATTTTTGTTCCGAAGATACTTCATGTAGCACTTCTGGCAAATAAGTGCTTGTTCCTTTGCTGACATCAATCCTTGTTGCACCAGCGTATCTAGGAGCCATTTATATTGTGGACTATTTACATTGCGTGCACTTCTGTTCTTATTGCCACTACGTTTCTTGAAGTATACTTGACACCCTTCTCCAACACATTTACCCTCCATCTTGAAACAATAACGATTGGTTTATGAAGCGTCGATAAAGTAACAAAATAGCAAGCCACCGATGATTGCTGTAAACAGCTAATACTTAGTAGTTTGGTACAATTATGCGAAAATGTGTGATAAATAACGAACAACTAATTACACAAAATAACAAGACAATATAATAAATCACATTCAATACCTCCAAGAAGCGCAGAATTGATTGATTACTTAGAACAAAATAAAGTATTTCATATGGATAATCTATCTATTCGATGTGGCGTGGTCGGCAGGCACAAAGAAAGTGAGAAAAGTCAGGGTCCCAACCCTGACAGAGCCACAACGCTTTGGAGATTGGACAATAAAACAAGGAAAGTGAGACAAGAATAGCTAGCTGTAAATTTGGTTGAAGATTAAGTCCCATATTCATGAACCGTTCTCATGTTTAAACTCAGTGTTTTGTACTCAAGTTTTCTGTCTTGTACTCACCGATTTCATTATCATACTCAAGTCGTATTCATGAAAAATTCCGTCCTAAAGATTTGAGCATGCACTCAATAATTCTTGAGTATGCTTTAATCCATGCTCAAAGGATTATTTTCTAATATGGCGGCCGGCAGAAATGTCAATAGAGAAATCAGGGAGCATGTGATTCCAAGGCCTAGGATTTTTGTTGATCGACAAAATCCCTTGGAAACCATGGCGGAGGACGATGTTTTTAGAAAATTTCGCTTCCGTCCTGCAACCATTCTATACATCATGGAAGGAATTCATGACACTATCGCACATGGGTCTAGACGTAGTTTTGCGCTTCCGTCCCTGCTGCAGTTTTTAATTACCTTGAGATTCCTCGCAACAGGAGCTTTTCAGCAGTTGGTTGGTGATTCCATTGCGGTTTCCCAACCAACTGTCTGTTGTGTCGTCAGGCTTGTAACTCGCGCACTCGCTGGACTGACAGGTCAATATGTTGAATTCCCGATTAGAGCAGAAGCAAGATTGACGAAACAAACGTTTGGAACCGGTATTTTTTGTACACTGAAAATGTTCATTTTTAGTCCATTTTCTAGATAGAAACACTAACTCCGTCAAACAAGAATGCATCCGAACTTTAAACGGTGACGAAGTGACGTCACGTGACGCAAGTTGTCTGTGCTGTACTTATCTCCCCAAAATAGCACAAACAACAACAAGCACATTACAATGTCTGTGTATGAAAGGCGCCAACAAGTGATTTGAAGCGACAATATATTTCATTCTGATAATATACTTATGATATATGTAAGTTAATTACAATCTGAATATTGCTGCATTTTCTTGGTTCAATATGATTTCAATATGATTTAATATGATACATTATGGACGCAGGCTATAAGCCTCCATATCCATATCAGTATATACAACAAAACAAAATTTACATTAAATATACTTCAAGTGTGGCCTTGACCTTGGAACCATGAAACACAACGATGACCGAGGTGTTTCGATTGAATCGGGACGGGACGGACATGGCCAACACCATATGCCCTCGATTTTATGGTGGGGGCATAAAAATGCTTGCCAGAGAATATAGACTGTACAATGGCATTTGACAAGAGAAAGATAAATGAAATATGCTTATTGGACTTTTTATTGAAAAAAAAAATGACTCAAAATTGATTTTTTAATTCAATAGTTCAGTTGAGATTGTTTTTCAGATACAAAACAAGTTATACACAAAATATAACTTTATATGTAGGAATATGTATATATATATATAAAATATGGGTCATAGAAGAAATATAGACGGTAAAATCCTTCTTTCTGGTGCTTATCTCTCGTTGACTCACTTTATGTGATAGTGCATCCTGCGCAAGAATAGGTCCTCTACATCATCGTTCCTTGTCCGCGATGTTCTCAGCTTAATTGCTGCCTTCGGCTGTCTTTAGCCGAGGGGACTATTGTTTTTTTTATATAATAGCTATATTTTCAAGTAAAGTATATCAGTTCTGTCTTCTTGTAATATGATGTATATGTACATGTAACTGTTCTGTTTCACTGTGTCTTGATAAAGGAGCGGATCGCTCCGAACATTTGATAACCTAAAATTGTCCACACTGTTGGAATTACTTCTTTGCCCCATATATATATAAAATAGGTACAGCAGAGTGATCAAATTTAACTACATTAAATTAAAAAATTAAAACTATATTTAAAATTCACTCTGAAGTTTCAAGGTCAAATAAGCATATTTCAATTCAAAAATATTCAAAAAAGAACTGTTTGAAATAACTAAATAAAGCGTAACTACTCTATAAAAATGTAAATATAAATAATGAATATTTTAGCAAATATTGTTATGGTCTTATATATAACACACATATCTATTGCTGACATAAAGCAGCCCTACCTGGCTTTAATAAGTCTGTCATCAATAGCAATGTGTGTTTTAGGACCATAACAACAGTTGCTAAAATATTCATTGATTAAACAACTAGGAACAGCTCTGATTAAGACAGATATAATACATAAGAAATTAATTATCATTCTAGCATAACTTACTACTTGTAGGCTCACAGAAGCAGGATGTTGTGCTGGAGCAACCTGACATCACAGCTGAAAATGGTTAATAATATAATGAACTACCACATTTTAGTAACTAAATCGCAAAACCCTTCCTTTATATCTTTGTTAAAAGGATACTTAAGAGCAAACTTATATGATCCGTTAATATAAAAACAACTTCAAAATTTGATTAATTTTGGATTTTTTAAGGAAAATGATCGGAGTCTATGAAGTTGTTTAGAAAGTTGGACTATATTGATTCAATTCCATTTTAAAACAGCTCATCATTTAAGAATGATTTAATATATCACATAAAACAATCATTAGCTTGGCATTCAAAAGGTGTGCAACCTTCCTCGGCATCTACATGTGTGTCTGTGACTGTTTGGTCGGTCAATACTGCTGCTTGTATAAATTAAAAATATGGCATCCTTTTAAAAAATAAAACAGTACAAAAAGAACATATACCTGCCAAGATCATTATGGGAATAATATTGACAGAATGCACATAAATATATCTGCAAATGTCGATGGAAGTTAAATTTCATGTATGGACTATATTATAATATATAAAGAAAATGTTTGAACAAATTTTATGAATTGTTTTAAGATTTTAGTCAGACAGTTCAATTCCATCATGAAGTATAGACTTATCTCTTTAGCACTGAGCATGACATTAAACAAATATCACTTTGACCTTTGCATTGCAGCGAGAATCAGTTCCTCTGCTGGTAAGGAGGTTTCAGAGGGGGGTCCACCTCCCTTACCAGGTCGTCGGCAGCCATCAAGTTTTGCCTTTGCTAGGGAAAATTATATTACAGCAGTCAAAAATAGATCAGTTTATGTGCTAACTATGTATAAAGCACTGAACTGCTAACAGCTGGCATTTTCAATCAGCAAATCATTAGAATGTGTCTTGGGGAACATTCACCACCTGAGGGGTGTCTGTGTACAGGGGGGTCTCCATCACGCGAGTGGGAGGAGTCTCAGATTCACCAACTGAGACAAAGAAAAATACATTTACAAGATATTTATCCAGAGATCAAATTAATATCTAAAAATTAAGTCGGTTGTGTGAAACTTGCCTTGATAATTCTCAGGTTCTTGGACCTTCAGTGGGGGTTCTAAGTTCCTGAGGTCAGGGACACCATTCATCTCAACAGTATCACCTGCAACATATAAGAATAAAGGTAATGAACATGTCAATATGGCCAAGATTGTGTTATACAGATAAAGAAATGGGTGCTTTAATATTTACATTGCCAGACAGAATGGGTCTTCAATGTTTTTAGGTCTCCAAGGCCAATGTCACTCACAGTTGCTGTTCTTGCATTATCTAGTAACATTTGCAGTTGAATAAATTCCCGTTCCTAAGGTGAAAATAACAGTAAAAATAGACTTTAATCTATAAAATCATAGAATGGAAACTTGCATACAATTTAATTTGGCATGGCTATTGGCTAATTAGTTTGACTATGAAACAGAATTAGGAAAACATTTTTTACTAAATGAACAACTACAGTACCTCCAGGCTTTCTATGATGCCACTTATTCCGGATATTTCTAGAGTTGAACTGTTTTCTTCCTCTTTCTCCTTTTTCGATGTGCAGTCCCCATGTATTAAGGAGATGATCATTGCTTAAAGTCAGGAACGTGTGCACTGCATGCGCATCATGCTTGAGTTAATTTGTAACAAATACCAGTGCCTCCTGCACAGTTTCCTTACATTCCTTACAGTTATAAAAAGCCACAGTTGGATGCAAACTAATCTGAGAATGTCCCCTATGAGCACTCTGTACTTCATTCTGCATTACACAGGAGTAATTTTCCGCAGAGTCCATGTTAAGGACTACCCAGTCTTCTGGCAAAGATATTGTAAGTCGTGTAAACTGTTCTTGTTCCCATTTCGCAACAAAGAGATGTTGTGCTAAAGGTTTAAGTTCTTCAGACAGTTCCACAACAACGGCAGTTGGTGTTTTCTGATAACTATTAAGCATTACCTGCACAACTTCTTTACCTTTTCTTTTGACTTTTGTTCTCTCCCATTTTTTCTTTTTACTTTTGTTATCTCCCATTTTGTGTATGTGACAGTTTTGTACTGACGACCATGAGTGGTTGGAAGTACTGAACTATCTGGTCACAACCGCAGTTACTGCAATTTCTTTCTGTACAACACCGTTTGTTCCATTTACCTTCTTTTGTGCATGCAGTTTTATTCAGTGCATCATATTTACTGTCTAATTGTATAGGTGAATTACATTTTGCTACTAATTGGTTCAAACTTCTGATCTTTAGGTCTACGTTTGTACAAGCCTCGCAAAGGCAACCTGTCCCCTTTCTCTTCTGGGAGGTTTCAATACTTTTCGGTTTATACTGAGAAAATGTTCTGTAGCTAACTGGCTGGTCTTCATTTTCACAATATAGCTCATATATGACTTTCATAGTGTTATCAAGAACTTTTCTTTCCTCTAGGTTTGCTTGAACTCGTTTTGTGTCAGGTAAGGTTGTCGACACATGAGCTCTGTTGTAAAACCGTTTGATTCTATTAATGTTTGCTTCCTCTGTTTTGTCACTCCTCGTCTTCCTTTCTGGACATTCTGGTTTATTGGATAGTACTGATTTTCTTGTTGACTCTGCTTTTTTTTCAGGCTGCACAACCTCTTTGTCAATTCTTGGCGTTCTTTTTGGTGTTTCTTTAATGTCTGTGATAATTCGCTGTTGACGTTCTTTACAGCCATTTGCTTCTATAACTGTTCACAACAGTTCAACTTTTTGTTACTTTCCATTTTCGTCAGGTTCCGTTTTTCATTCACATATTTTCTTTCCCATTCTTTCCTTTTTCTTGTTTTCTGTTAATGTTTCCATGCCCTGAATTTTCGTTGTTGCATTTTCCAGTACTCTTTTTTTTTCTTTTTCTTTCTGTTATTGGCGTCACTTGATCCGTCTCACCCCTTTCTTTTCGCCTTTCACGATACCTAAAATCACAAAATTCTAGAATAAGGCCAAGAAAAAATATGTCGTGTTTCCAGTTTTGTAACCGTACCTTTCCTTAATGTTTGTGCCTACCCAAAACTTTTTCAGGCAATAATGAAGTTCAATTGCCTTAGATATAAACCATATAAACGTATTATGAGATATCAAATGAAATATAAAGTTCTGTTCTTTATCTCGAAACAGGAATTTTCTGTTTGATGCAAGACATATTTCTATTAGAGTTGAATGGGGAAAAAGATTTTTGGATTATTCAGTGTAAATCCGATTTTTGTTCATACAGGTTAATAAACCAAGAGATTATTAGGATCAATCTTTATATTATACACTTTGTTTTATTTTCAAACCTTTCTTAAACTATTGTAAAAAAAAAAAAAAGTTTGAAACAGCCCAGAAATTTGGGCAGGTGTTCTGTTATTCCTTGCCACTATTTTTCGCTCCCTTTCTTTCCGTTTGTATATTCATCTGTAAATTTCACTCTTCCCTATATCTGCATCAAAAAATGGAAACAATACATTCCATAGAAGTACTATCATGCATGTCTCTCGCCTTTGATAATGGTTTAAAAACTAAAAATGTGGGAAACCTAGACAACATCGGAACAACATGAATGCCCCCTGCCCCCTTTGTCATTCAAAAAGAAAGGGTGGCCTTAAGCTTGAGTCCAGAATTCAGATGCAAAGTAAAAATGTTTCAAGAATGGTTGAGGAACTACAATTCCAGAATGATTAACAAAGTGACTGGACTGGACCGTGTATTGGTTGTATAGATCAACTCCAACTGATGGAGGGTTTAACTTCAAGATGACCACACAATGCACTAATTTCCATGTTTGGTCACGGTACTAATCACTTGCTTGGTGGAAAAAGGATGCAAAAACTACAAATTATTAACCGCCTCGGCGAAGGAAAAGTTAACGCCTTACTGGTAGTCCCACTTCCGCGAAGGTGAAACAAAAAATAGGCATATATTGATGGTCTAGAAGGGATAATCAGAATGTCAGATAGGATCATTCATCGAATACAATACATGCATGTATTACGTAGAGCAATTTAAAGTCTCCTGACCAGATCAATGCCAACCAAGCTCTAATTCCAACATTGAACGAAGCAAAAAAAATAAAAAGATAAGTTTCATCAATTACGATCTGGATTAGTTACCTTTTTGCTCTCTCTGCAGGTGTTAGCTTGGCAGGTTTCGAGCTATCAGTATCAGTAAATACTCTTTTTCGTTTCCGTAGGGTTCGTGGCATCTGTCAACAAATATTTTATATTCACTCTCGCATAAAGTATCGGTATACAACAGGATAGAGGAAACTCGAGCACGTAAGGAGGAACGATATTTTATTACCCCGTCTTGTCATAAATGTCACCCAATCAACTTTCACTGGGACTGGGTTAAACTGTAAAGAATACCATGTATGAAAAGTAACGGCCGGGCTGGGTTGACCTGTAAGGAATACAATGTATGAAAAGCAAAGGTAAATCTTGCGGATTTGTAGATCAGATAAAGATCATTTCATATTGGGCGCCACGATCCTCATAATATCTCGTTTGATGTCATTTACTTTAGCATGTTTTATCAACCTTATATTGGCCCTAATGACCACTTCGGTATTGACGGGCCGTTAAGAATGTAATACTAGTTAATTAACGTCAAACGATTAACATTTATTGTGTAACCGGCATTTTGGAGACGAACTACATGCATGAAAGCTTTGCCTGTTGTCCAATCAGTGAATACTTTATAAATACAGTAGTATCGCTAGTGTTTTTTTGCTTGTCCATTTGCAGTATAAATAAACAACAAACCTTTAAACAGAGTTTTAAAGGCGGTTAATATAGGCTTTTAATTTATTTGGTATGTATGTGCTCAAGTGAATTATATAACCAGAATTATTTCAGAAACGACTGGTATATGGTTTATCTGTTGTAGACTTTTCAGTCATATTGACAATACAAAAAGTGATGACGTATACGGAGTGTAACGACTGGTGCTGTATTGGTAATTCTAACCTCTGACTGAATGAAGTTGATTGGCGATGAAACCTCTGAGCAATGTTGTGTTTGGTGCAAAATAATCTTATTTTAATCATAAATGAATAAAGAATCATTAACTTTGAACTAAGTTAGTGTTGTCTTTTCGAATCAAATTATAAGGAATAACCATAATTATTTTTAGGTTATGCAGTACATATGCAAAGTGTAGTTCGGTGCTGAAGGTGGTGGCTCACAGGTCCATGTAAGGAAGTCATATTCTGACCTTGTGGGGTGTTTTTTGCGTATCCTTGGCATTCAATGCTGTAACGCCATCAATCTGATTAAAATCATATGTTACATGGCTTCGTTAACTTCGTAATACGCCTGAACAGGCGGAGCCATGTAACAGATGATTTTAATCAGATTGTAACTCCATACATTTACAATGTTGGTCTCTGAGGTGTTAAAGGAACAAGGATAATGAAATGAAGGAAAATTGTTACGGAATCCAAAAACTCAAAATAAGAAAAAGATTACTTGATTTTTCTTATGTCGAAATTGAACGAGTATCAATGAAGGTCGACAGAAACTGTTTATCACCGTTTATTTGTAATTTTCTGCTGAAAATGGATAAAATATTTACCCAAAAGTGTTATTTCCCTATACAAACTATAGTAAACTTTACCCCCTCCCCAAGGGAGAACGGATAGCTCGGGGGTTCTGAAATTTACGATTTAAATAAAGCCCCTGATGATTTTCTTTCCATGCAGAGACAAGAGGCCCAAGAGGGCCTGTATCGCTCACCTGAATATTTAAGCAGTCATAGCAAAATATTCTCATTAAATATTGTATTGCACTAAAACTATTTCCCTCGCAAACTTTGTTGGCTCCATCTGTTGAAACTACCAGCAAAATATTATTATAAGATTCTATGCTTTTTGATTCTTCTTCAGAAGTTGCTTGACATACTTTTCCCTGTGATCTTGTAAGTAGGTCAATGTCATTTTCCTTCTCAAATTGGTTAGCTCTATTCCAAAAAGCTACCAGCCAAATCTTATGATTCCATTCGTTTTAGTTCTCAAGAACAAATCCATTAAAATGTTGTTGACCTCTGTGACCTCTAAAGTAGGTTGAGGTCATTTTCATTTGCAAACTTTGGTGAGCTCTATCCCGGGAAGTCACCAGCCAAATATTATAATTTTATGCCTTTTAATTCTTCAGAAGAAGCTGTTTGAACTGTTTGACATATTTGAACGCTGTGACCTTGAAAGTAGGTCAAGGTCATTTTCATTCGCAAACTTTGTTTGGCTCTTTCCCAGGAAGCCACCTGCCAAATATTAAGATTTTATAACTACCAGTTCTTCAGAAGAAGTCGTTTAAAGTGTTTGACATATCTGCCTCATGTGACCTTAAAAGAAGGTCAAGGTCATTTTCATTCTCAAACTTTGTTCGGCTCTTTCCTAGGAAGCTACAAGCCAAATATAGAGATTATATACCTTTCAGTTCTTCAGAAGAAGTCGTTTGAAGTGTCTGACACATTTGACTCCTGTGACCTTGAAAGAAGGTCAAGGTCATTTTCATTCTCAAACTTTGTCGGGCTCTATCCAAGGAAGCCATCAATCAAAAATAAAGATTCTATACCTTTCAGTTCTTCAGAAGAAGTCATTTGAAGCTTTTGACATATATGACCCCTGTGACCTTGAAAGTAGGTCAAACTAGTTTTCATTCTCAAACTTTGTTGGGCTCTATCCCAGGAAGCCACCAGCCAAATATAAAGATTATATACCTTTCAGTTCTTCAGAAGAAGTCGTTTGAAGTGTTTGACACATTTGACCCCTGTGACCTTGAAAGAAGGTCAAGGTAATTTTCATTCTCAAACTTTGTTGGGCTCCATCCAAGGAAGCCATCAGCCAAATATGAAGATTCTATACCTTTTAATTCTTCAGAAGAAGTCGTTTGAAGTTTTTGACATATTTGACCCCTGTGACCTTGAAAACAGGTCAAGGTCATTTTCGTTCTCAAACTTTGTAGGGCTCCTACCAACGAAGCTTTCAGGCAAAAATCATGACTCTAGGCCTGTCCGTTCTTCAGAAGATGTTTAAAGGAATAGTTGACGGACGAGGACTGACAGACGACGGACGCCGCGCCACGGCATAAGCTTACTTGGCACTTCGTGCCAGGTGAGCTAAAAATGAATGTAGTACCTCTGAGTCTGGAGGAGAAAAATTTGGAAATATTGATTAACTTTCCCTTTGGGCCCCGCCCTGGCCCCTAGGGTTAGGGTAGGAATTTCATTTTTAACCTTTTTAAAACCATCTTCCTCCAAGGATAATTCTCACCAAGTAAAAATAATTTCCTACAAAAAGTTGTCAAAATATACCCAATAGTGTTATTTCCCTATATAAACTATGGTAAACTTTACCCCCTCCCCAAGGGAGAACAAATAGCTCGGGGGTCCTGAAATTTACAATTTAAGTAAAGCCCCTGATGATCTTTCTTTCCATGCAGAGAAAATGACTGTAGTACCTCCGAGTCTGGAGAAGAAGATTTTTGAAATATTGGTTAATTTTCCCTTTGGGGCCCCGCCCTGGCCCAAGGGGTTGGGGTAGGCATCTCAATTTTACAATTTGAAACCATCTTCCTCCAAGGATAATTCTCAATGAGTAAAAATAATTTCCTACAGATAGTTGTCAAAATATACACAAAAGTGTTATTTCCCTATATAAACTATAGTAAACTTTACCCCCTCCCCAAGGGAGAACGACTAGCTGGAGGGGTCCTGAAATTTACAATTTAAATAAAGCCCCTAATGATCTTTCTTTCCATGCAGAGAAAATGAGTGTAGTACCTCCGAGTCTGAAGAAGAAGATTTTTGAAATATTGGTTAATTTTCCCTTTGGGGCCCCGCCCTGGCCCCAGGGGTTGGGGTAGGAATCCCAGTTTTACAATTCTGTAGCCTCATCTACCAAGGATGATTCTGACCAAGTTTGAAAAAAATCCATCCACTGGTTTTTGAGAAGAAGTTGAAAATGTAAAAAGTTTATGCACAACGCACGACGATGGACGGAAAGCGATTAGAATAGGTCACTTGAGCAAAGCTCAGGTGACCTAAAAACACAACAAGACCTCATTGCTGTACACGTTTTTAATGCTTTCATTGCAGCTTCAACCAAATCATGTACAATGGAGAAAAAAAATACGGCAAATTTTAGCAGCCTTCATTTTTGAAAGAAAGAACCGTAATGTCGAATTGTAACATGTAGTTCGGGGAAATTATAAAATGAGCTATGATGAAAAATGAATTTCATAAGCTACCCTTTTATGTGCATGAATAAAAATAGATCGAAGGAATACCTACAAAATGCTCTAAATTTCCTTAGTATCAAATAATGACTTGGTCATAAAGTAAAGAGACAAGTTTTGATATAAGATGTACCCCATTATGCAAAAATAAATTTAATAAAAAAAATATATGCATTACCTGTATTAAAATAAATTGATTCAGATGAAATGTTGTTCTTGAAATGTCAACATTTCTATAAACAAATATTTTTCATTAAATATCTACATGTACAAATGCTCAAAACATCAAATCCAATAAAAATGCTCTGATAATGCTAATAAAAATAAAAGAACTGGATGATTGGCTATATAATTCCAATGATGTCTTAAAATACTTTAACAAGTTCTAAAGAAATATATGTACCAATGGAGACATAGGGTTATTTCAGATAAACCATAGGGGTATGTCGACACTTTCATGCTTGGACCAAAAACCGTCGTTCAAATATAGGACTTGTACACAACGTAATGTGTTATGGAGGTAACAAAACTGTACCTCTGTGTCAAAACACCAAATACTTTAATCTTGAATAGCCCCGACGTCATTCCGGAAGGAGGGGAACAGAGAAAGGGTATACCATAACAAGTACAATGGCACTGTGCAACCATTTTCTGGTAAATATATAAATAGTTGATCAACTATATATCCCTAGTAATCATGTTTCTATAGTTTTAATGCTTAGGGGTAATTTTTGAGATACCTCAATCATTATTTTTAACATACACATTGAGTAAAGGTAATGAAAATTTGAAAATGCAAAATAAAATTAGATCAAAATCATAAAAATGGTAACTATGATGAGAATAAATGAAAGAGATTCTGCAATATTTTGACAGGAGGAAATAGATTACCTAGAAAAACAAACTAATATAAACAATGATATTTACTCTTAAGGATTTCCATCATGCACACAGAAATATTTTCAGTCCTACAATCATAAAATCAAAGATTCCTACACAAAAGGCTGACATTTTTATTTCTTATACATGTATAATCAATTTGTTCAATCAACATTTCAAACTATCATTATAGAACAGCAGTGTTCATGCTGGCTAGTATAGCTACATGCAAAACACCAGTGCTCCCCAAGACCATTATAGCTACATGGGGAACACCAGTGCTCCCCAAGACCATTATAGCTACATGCAGAACATCAGTGCTCCCCAAGACCATTATAGCTACATGCAGAACCCAGTTACTTGCACCGTTCTACTATAATATCTATTACTATTATTCTATTACTATTACTATTCCAAAATAAAAGTGTTAAATAAAATCATAGACTACAAACAAAAGATAAAATAAGGGACAAAACTGTTATCTACATACAAAGATGGTTAAAATAATTACACCGTGTAATCAAAACACAGGATTATATATATTGGTTCATTTTTAAAACATCTTTTCTGAATGTTTCATGTTGATATGTAACTCCTGAATATCAAGTATAGAGATTATCACAAATTGTTAAGGTGAAGATAATTTTTTCTTGCATCACTATTTCCATTCAAACTAATTAATGTACTGAGGCAATAAATTAAACTTATGAAATTCAAACTAATTAATGTACTGAGGCAATAAATTAAACTTATGAAACTGAAAAAGCATCTATATAATTATTATACACAAAGCAAACATTTTTTTCCAATACGAATATATGTATTAATAATTTGCAAATCAGTATCTTCCATATTATGATCAATGGATAACAGTTTTTGAACGACACACGATTCCTTGTTTAGTTAAGATATTATCTTGCCTTGTCATTATTCTGTGTGTCCGTTATACGTAATACTCTCATGTTCATCAACGCTATATCAAACTAAACAAGATCCTTACAAACAACAACGTTAATCCTTAGATTAGCCTTATTGATCTCCGGAATGAGATTCATCAGTTCAGTATGATTATTGTATACCAGGGAAATTTCCACTGCAGTTTAATTTCCACCCTTTTCGCCTTCCATTATGAGGGCAAATTTATCATTACAACAAACTTTTGTAAACATACATTGTAATTAAATCTGAAGGGTGAATTTAGTATTGGGTGAAAATTGATTCAATCCTTTCGCCCCTATGTAACTTTAGTAGACTCTACTATGCATTGATCTGGATGAGTCCATTATGGTCTACAGTGGTGAAAATTTATTTAAGTGTTGAAGGGCGAAAAATTTCACCGGTATACAAATGCTTAGTTTGTTTTTAACACAAACAGTAATTGAAACTTAATTTTTGTGAACTTTCAAAAGTGTCTTATTTCCTTTGTCAAGCAACTAAAGAGTGCAAATGACGTGTGCCTCAACTCGAAACCACTAAATCAACAAATCAAGCCACAACGTGCTGAGTTAGTGGTGTCAACTGTCAGAAAATATTATCGATATGGGCTCCAGCTAAATAATCTTAACCATAACATATAACCTGTCCCTCTAACTGCCTGAAGCATTGAAATACTATTTAGCAAAACGTCTCGATATCTTCTTCACAGTTGACTTTACTGACTTGGCACATTTTGGCTTAGTGAGCTGTTTTCAGAAAGTTAGCATAGAGACAGCGTTCATTCGCACTCCGTTTGACAAAAGGAAACAGACATTTTTGAAAGCTCACATAAATTAAATTTTTAATTAATGATTCTGCTAAAAAACAAATTCAGCATTTTCTCATTAATCTCATTAGTAAATAGTTATAACAAGTACATCAATCAAAAGTAGGATTTTTCAGTTCCCCCTATGAACAATTCTGTAGTTTTCGTTATTTTGGCGAGCTTCTAATAACATCAATCTTTCCATATTCATAAAAGCATATGGAATAGATGCTATGCTCACCAATTAACTTCAATTGTATACTAAAAACACTTCTTCAAAGTGAAAATCAAAACAACAAAGTAATTTATTGTTCTCAATTAATAAACATAATATTTAAATATCATAGCTCTTCTGCATAAATATTTTCTAAAATGATGTAAAAGATAAAGAAATAATATAGAGTTATCAATATGTAATACATTTCTTTTGCACATGTTGTGACCTTTTGGTATATTTGTAGATTATTAGTGAAGATATTATCTATACATGACAACAACACACACTGTACATGATTAGACAATGTGTTGAGGGAGATGGGGGTGGTAGAGAGACATTTTTGTGACCCCAACACCCACAATTACTTTTTTACCTGGAATCTGCTAAATAAATATTCATTATTCTAGATCCCTAAACACATGTATAACATACTTTTCGTGGATTTCAGGCTGGTAACACAGGAAATGTATAAACAGTGAAAACCTGTTTTACTTATATTTATCACATTTAGAAATAAATGACACACTGACATTGTCTATCCAATTTAATGACATTTTTTCAGATAGATATACTTTAAGAAATAATAAAAAACAAGGTTACCGCAAGCGGTATATAATACGCCCGTCACACATTGAATGAGCAGTTGTTTGTATGATTGAAATATATGAAGTATTTGTGAGTAATTGATATTAAAAGAGAAATCATTCAACATAACTGGTAGATCAATGAGTGCAATACAACATCATGGAACGCATGCATCGCATTAATGAAACCAAGGGTAATAACTCCAGTAATTACGGTCGGATAATGGCGGTTATCAAACTTGTCCGTGGTTTCATGGTAATTAACCTTGTTGTGAAGTTTGAAGTTAATCCGTTAATAATTACTCGAGATATCGAGCGGACACTGTTTCGGCAAGTCCATAAAGGGGCATAACTCCAGAAATTATGGTCGGATAATGGCGGTTATCGAACTTGTCCGAGGTTTCATGGTAATTAACCTTGTTGTGAAGTTTGAAGTTAATCCGTTAATAATTACTCGAGACATCGTTTGCCCGCCCGCCCGCTCACGTGATAACATAATACGTCCCCGTCTTCGACGGGCGTATAAAAAAATGTTAAAGCAAAGACAATAAAATATCATGCAAGCACAAGAAGCACTAGAGAGTTTGTAGAATAGATACATATAAACACTACCATACCATACATATACTGAAGCTGCACTTTGTCCTGAATTAAAAATAAATAACACATTTTTCTATTAAATTTTGTTATAAAACACACAATAAGCATAATGGTCGACTAGAATGTCACATGCACTATACAGAGGAACAGGAAAGGACGGAGAAATGTTAAGTCTTTGTAACTCTGAGTTACCCCAGTGTTATCTGTTTTGAGACTCAAAATTAACTGAATTTTATGGAAAATATCACCAACGATAGCTTAAGTGTCTTATTTTCTACTTACCGCGGTAAGACAATTTACACTTGAATTCAGTAAAATTAATCTACAGATTACAGTAAAAAAATGTATGTACCATAATGTCAAAAACAAAATATAGGGCTAATGCATGTACCGGTATTTGATTATGTGCTGTATATATATGAATCCAACATTACACATGGCCCCAAAAATATAAAATTCTGAAGCTTTACTCTAGCTGTGTACGGAAAATTGTTAAAATAAGATATTCAGGAAACACAACTGGCAAAGCTTTCAAATAGGCCTTCAAGTCATACAGGTATAGATAACACAACATATATAAGTTCTAAAACCAAACTGAAGTCATACAAGTATACATAACACAACATCTATAAGTTCTAAAACCAAACTGAACACATTCTCATCAGCCACAAATGCATTTCTACGATTATAACAATTCATACAAAATGAATATTATTTTTTTATTGACATGATTCCGTTTAAAATTTGAATGCTAAATATACAAGATGTACTGGCAGTAAAGTTTTCACTTGTAATAAACCTTGATACAGGAAAATTGCCTGTTTTTTAACACGACCCTGATATTAAATGATACAGTATTTAAGTGTGATTTTCTGTGCTGACATATGGAAGGAATAAAAGAAAGCTGTTGTTAGATGCATGGCAATAAATCTGACGCTGCAGGAGTTAGTTTTACAATGAGCAGAAACAAACATTTTAATACCATTTACTGCACACACATTTAGTTAAACCTGTCATAAAGGCACAAACACATGTACACACACACAGAAAGTAAAACACCCCTCATCATGATACAAACAAAAAGACGGTAATGTTAGCTCTCCCAATGACTCATACATATACACACACTGGCAAGAGAAAATATGCGGGCTCTATCTTTTTTATTTATTGTGGAAGACACTTGATTCCTGATTCATTTATCATTCTGACCGTTAAGGATTCATATCTAATGTCCTGATGTCATATTATAAATATTAAACCAACTATCTGTCAAAGAAATTGTTCATTTTCTCTGATCGAGTTACTTCCCTTTGGTCAGTAGAGAAATTTATATTTTATCAAGTTACATTTGTACCATCAATGCATCAACATTCACTACAGTATGACCAAAGGAAATGTTGTTTTGACATTCATGTCAAATATCCAAATCTGGTGATTGCAATTTTTTCTTTGTATTCCGTCTTTGCGTATTGCAGAGTTGTCTTCTCTTGTGAACAGGTATTGATTGTTATGTCATTGGTTTGTGTGAGAAAATTACGTCGTTTTCTCAAAAATTGATGACGTTACTCTCACAAACAAATGACTTAACAATCAAATCCTGTTCTCAAGAGAAGATAACTCTGCAATACGCAAAGACGGAATACCAACCTAATCATTGATCAGGTGCATTGTACAGTATACACACGCCCTTGATGTCACAAGATTTCACCTGTAGTTTTGACCCATTTATCTATATACTTGTTTCTTTTATGAATATTGACTCGTCTATAATCAATATGGTAATCAGAGGTCATGAGAGGTCATTGTGTTCTGACTATTTATAAACAAGCCTTTCTAAAAAGCAACAAAATGACCCTCAAAACAGTAAGCAACCTTACCAACAATTTTATGTTAAATTCAAAGTGTTCAGTTGGAAAAAATACATTCCACAAACTTTTTTGTCACTATTAAAAAAATAGGTATTTATCTTAAGTAAGCTGATCCCATATATCACTGCAGTAATGATTGTCCAGTCTGTATTAAACATTGTCAAATTGGCGAAAATGTTAACAATTACATCAAATTGGCAAGAAATGTAACAACTATGTCAAATAGGCGACATCATAACAATAAAATATTGAGCCAAATGGATAAAATCATATAACAAATTCATACGCACAATTGTAACAATTATTATATTTTTGCAAAACTGCACAAAACAAAATTGCAGCAAATTAGTAAAATGTAGCAACTATGTCAAATCTGCAAAGTTGTAATAATAATACATATTACATATGTATCAAATAATTAAAGCTATGATATTTATGTGTAGTTGTAAAAATTAACGAAATTTCCAAAATGTTTACAACTACAAGTATATATAGTGTCAAAGCTGTAAAATTTAACAACTACATCACATTGACTGTTCAAACTATAACATTAAAACCCGAAACATCCTTATTAAGCCAGAGCAGCACTGTGTCCATTCACTTTCGCAGACTCCTTATTACAGATTTGGTCTAACTCAATATCCACATTGCGCCCCTCATCCTCATTGAGATCCTCATCCTCTGGACTCTTTTTCTCCATTGCCCAAGGCTGAAGTTCTCCACTTCCCAGAAGAATAAATACCAGTGCTCCAAATGTGTACATGCCACAAGCCACGTAAAAGACAATCTGCCACTGGGACCGCATATCCATTCCTTCCTATAAACAAACAACAATTGGCATTGTAAACTATCGGTAACCCACAAAGATAGACAGGAGAAATATTTTAGCATTTTCTAATTATTGCTCACCAAAGAAAATGTCTTTCCCATTCTGGACTCTTTCCTTTAATATGACATCAACTAGCTTATTTTTCAGACTAGGAAATATTACTGATTGCTCTCAATGAAGAAATATTGAATTTGCTGAGTTCCAGAGGCTGGAATAAAACAAGTACATTCTTTGCCCCAGCAATTGTTTGAGTGTAAAAGGAAATGACAATCACAATACTTTAGACCAATTTATTTCCAGTATTTTGGCCTCTAACATAACCGGTTCTATGAGGATGAAACAGATGCATGATGCAATGTAATTCATTTTTGGCATACTCAATCTATTACCAAATTTTAAATGTTCATATTTCTTATGGAAGGACCACAATGCAGATCATTTTACATCACTTTTCACAATGAAGAATGTTAAGCATTTCATTTTCATCTAACTTAGGTATGTCTTCTTCCCAAAATACGCTGACGTATTCTGGGTAAAAGAAGGTATAGTCTATGGGTAATATCCAA
The DNA here is from genome assembly GCF_002113885.1 of Mizuhopecten yessoensis. Lineage (NCBI taxonomy): Eukaryota > Metazoa > Mollusca > Bivalvia > Pectinida > Pectinidae > Mizuhopecten > Mizuhopecten yessoensis. Next base: position 293,074 of record NW_018407547.1, read on the forward strand.
GCATTATGAACTGACACTGTAAGCAACAGAAAACAGAGGTTGCACAATGTCATTTATGCCATTGCAGTTTGACAAACCCTTCACTGTAATGAACATCTAGTTCCCTAGATAAAAGGACTGTACCTTTCATATCTACTTCAATACATGATAAAAGGTCAGTGCTATATGTTCCAGTATTCAAACATTAACATGACTATTAACATTAATGGGTGGTGCAGTGGATAGCACACTTGCCTTTCACCAAGGCAGCCAGGGTTTGATTCCCCGATGAAAAGGTATGGGGTCACTACTTGCCCGACCACGTGAGTTTTCTCCGGGTACTCTGGTTTATTCCCACATTTAAACACCTCCCCGAAAGTTGATGTCAGACCGATGCACGACGGATGCCGCACCACAGCATAAGCTCACTTTACCCTTCGGGCCAGGTGTGCTAATAACCTTGGGCATGACACGTAGATTACAAAGCTAAACTGACAAATTTTATAACTCAATTTTACAATATCTCCTCCTTTTTTTCCCCTCGCTGCTAAAATTGCCCGCTACATGTTTTGTCAGAGAAACAGACATAGTATGCACTTGTAGAATGCAAAGCAAAAGGAGGTAATCAAAAACTAGTTTAAGGAAACTTACCAGTTTCCTGATGGCAGCCACAACTTGCTGACTGACAAAACCAGTGACTGATGCAATGGAGTTTGATATTCCAAACAGAATGCCAGCATAAACAGGAGCAATGTCTACATGATTGACCAGCCAACCACTATACTGGAAACCAGACAGTCCCACAGCGAGGGTCAGCAAGGCTATGGCCAGGATTGGAGAGCTACAATCCACATAACCCAAGCCAATCAGCATAAGGGCAGGCACGATCATACCTAAAATCAAGGGAATAGAAAATCAAGGACAGCACAATTAAATCTGTAATAAAATAGAATACATGATGTAGGGGGGACATGATCATACCTGTGGTCAAGGAGAATACATGATGTAGGGGGACATTATCATACCTGTGGTCAAGGAGAATACATTATGTAGGGGGGGGGGGCATGATCATACCTGTGGTCAAGGATAACAAATGATGTAGAGGGGACATGATCATACCACAGTGGTCAAGGAAAAAGTACATTGTAGGGAGAACATGATCAATACTTACCAACCGTATTGACTACCTTTCTTGTGACAGTTACAGTGAAACATTTCCTCGTCATGTAGTCTGCTAACCATCCACCAATGTTGATTACAGCCCAGAACACGATGTAAGGAAGAGCAGAATACAGACCATTCTGAAAAAATCAGTAACAAGGTCAACCAACACTTCCTATTACCCTACTATTAGAATTGAGAAAGGTCAACGATATTCTGCGCAATTTTTCAATATTTGGCAAAATTGATATAAAGAAACTGGTTCACCATATAATTGTAGATAATTTAATGGATTTTCAGCCCTTCATATACATTTCTTTTCATTACATGTCATGTTTGAATATGAACTGCAGAGATTTTAGCCTTTTTAAACTTACAAACTTTTATTGAAGCAGGCAAAAATTTGATAGAACTAGAACTAATTTTAACGTTAAACATTGGCAAAAATACTATCTTTGTAAAATAAACATTTCAAATTGAAAACAAAATATTTTCTTACTTTGGCAATATCAAACTTGAGGACCTCCTTTAAGTATAAGGGAATATTTGCAAGCAGAGTGTAGGCTCCCCAATCAGACATGATGTTGACGATGATGATAGCAATAACAGGGCCAGATGTGCAAAACTTCAGCCAGGGAACGTTTAACTTCTGAAACATAGAAATATTTATGATAGTGTTAGCCATCACAACAATACATACAAATGTACATGTGATCATTGTAGAATATGTGGTAGAGAGATTGAGTTTTTGGTAGAGAATTATTGATTATCACATTATAAATTATCACCAATAGAATAAACTCTCCACATCAAAAGCATATTAGTCTTGTCTGAATATGACTAGGGTTTGTTATTTTATACTTTTTGAAGTACATAGTGTCTATAGTCGATACAAACAAATCTAGATCTTAACATACTATTGACACAAACTGGAAAGCTTACCCCGCCCGATTCCTTGTGTTTAGATTCTGACAGTGCATGATTGATGTAATCTCTCTCCTCTTTGGTGATGCCTTTATGTTGTGTTGGACTGTCACTAGCCAAGATCCACCATACTACTACCCACACGAGGTTCACCATTCCTACACGAACAAACCGTATTAACGACTCAGAAATCGGCTAAAATTACAAATAAATTCCTACAAGTCCATAACTTAATGGAGTTAAGAGCATTCAAAGTTTCTACACAGAAACTTATAAAATAGAAAGTTGCTTCAAGACCCTTATAATTATACTTTAATTCACTATCAGTTATTCTCAATTCATGACAGACAACTACTTAAAACCATCCAAAATCCCTGCCGACCATTTTAAATCCTTGCCAACCATTCCAAATTCTATTTAGTGAGGGTGGTACACAGTACACACAAATATTAATGTTAAAATAAAGTACCTGGATAGAATGTAAAATATCAAGAAATCTTCATGCAAAACCTTTAATTAAGCGAAATTGGTTTCTGTCAATCTTGAAATTTGATGAACCAAGAAAGATCAACAAGATGAACTAAGACTGTAGTTTCTTACCCAAAACATAGAATATAGACGGCCAACCTCCGGCAAAACCATATTTACATAGAACACCAGACAGTGGCAAAGTGATCACGTTACCAAGCTGTGCACCTGAAATTATATAAAAATTGTATTTCATTTACATGATTTTAACTACATGTAAGTCATCGGGATTGGACATAAAGTCAAAAGCAATTAAAATTAACTATCAATAATTTAAACAAATTAAGTGATAAAGCTATTACGTTTAAATATACCTATTTATTATTGCTTCAAGCATTACCGTACAAAATTTGAAAGGAATTGATAAAAAAAACAAGGTTACCGCGAGCGGTATATAATACGCCCGTCACACATTGAATGAGCAGTTGTTTGTATGATTGAAATATATGAAGTATTTGTGAGTAATTGATATTAAAAGAGAAATCATTCAACATAACTGGTAGATCAATGAGTGCAATACAACATCATGGAACGCATGCATCGCATTAATGAAACCAAGGGGAATAACTCCACTAATTACGGTCGGATAATGGCGGTTATCGAACTTGTCCGAGGTTTCATGGTAATTAACCTTGTTGTGAAGTTTGAAGTTAATCCGTTAATAATTACTCGAGATATCGAGCGGACACTGTTTCGGCAAGTCCATAAAGGGGCATAACTCAACAAATTATGGTGGGATAACGGCGGTTATCGAACTTGTCTGAGGTTTCATGGTAATCAACCTTGTTGTGAAGTTTGAAGTTAATCCGTTAATAATTACTCGAGATATCGAGCGGACACTGTTTCGGCAAGTCCATAAAGGGGCATAACTCCACAAATTATGGTCGGATAATGGCGGTTATCGAACTTGACCGAGGTTTCATGGTAATTAACCTTGTTGTGAAGTTTGAAGTTAATCCATTTATAATTACTCGAGATAACGAGCGGACACTGTTTCGGCAAGTCCATAAAGGGGCATAACTCCACAAATTATGGTCGGATAATGGCGGTTATCGAACTTGTCCGAGGTTTCATGGTAATTAACCTTGTTGTGAAGTTTGAAGTTAATCCGTTAATAATTACTCGAGATATCGAGCAGACACTGTTTCGGCAAGTAAAGGGGCATAACTCCACAAATTATGGTCGGATAATGGCGGTTATCGAACTTGTCCGAGCTTTCATGGTAATTAACCTTGTTGTGAAGTTTGAAGTTAATCTGTTAATAATTACTTGAGATATCGAGCGGACATCGTTCGCATGCCCGCCCGCTCACGTGATAACATAATACGTCCCTGTCTTTGACGGGCATATAAAAAGTTCTTGCATAATTTACTACACAATGCCCTTATTTGGCAATAAAAGGGGCATTACTCCACCAAAAATACATCTAAACTTCTGAAATGCGAACTTGTCTGAGCTATGTTGGTATGCAATATGTGTACCAAGTTTGAGTTCAATCAACCCAAGGGAACTTAAGTTATCGCACGGACACCTTGTTTCGGATGACGCAACCGTCGAATCGAAGACAAAGTAATACCTACATATATGTCGCGTTGCAGGTGACACAAAAAGTTAATTTGTGGAGGGGTTCGTGAGATATCTTGGGGGTCCCTTGCAATGTTTTGTTAATTTTGAAGCAAAATGGGGTAAATGCATCCGCATTGAAATATGTATGATACCTACCTGCATATGTGAATGCTGTCAGTTTACTTCTTTCTAAGGGTGGAGCCCAACTTCCCCAGAGTGCATGCATAGCTGGAAATGTGACTCCCTGCAGAATGTAAAACACAAATTGTCAGTCAAAATGACTTTGTATCCAATACTACAGTGTCCTATATATTCAGCACAGCATTGATGTTATACTAGTTCTACATTCACATTTAGGTGGTTAAATACTCAAGTATTGAATTTGCAGTTTCAGGATTGTGAATTACACTGTATAACTGCCATATTCTATCATACACATATGCAGGGTTCGAATTTAAGCTCGCATACTCGCGAAAAGCGACTGCAAATTGCAAACTGCGAGTAGAGATTTCAGACACCAGCATTTTTTTGCGAGTGAAAATTTTGGGCTGAATAATCCTCATTTCTAATGGTCGGTCTTTACAAATTCTTTCTTTGACAACTCGTGGTCATTTAAGCGCATTCTTGTCATTCGCCGAATGAATGATTCATCTTTTGTCATTAACGGAAGTTTACAATCGATACCTGTCCCGTGCGCATGTCCGTTAGGAAGTACCTGCACAAATAATGATGACGTTTACCGCATGCATGATTTTTTTTTCGGTAATCTATTTTTAGTTACAATTTATAGCGCAAATACGATAGGCTTGACTAGTCACGTGGTTGTATTGGGGTTTCCCAAGGTTAAATTTCACAGCTCACTTTACCGGCAAAATAACAAATGGACAAGTTGCTGATGTTGCCCTTAGAGAGTATGACCCAAAAACTGCTGTGACAAGATGGTGGTAGTCGGGACAAAGACAGAAAAGACCAAATACTCTACCATATGGAGCAAGAAACTAAGATGCAGTTTTTATGCTATATCTTAGAATAGCCTGAGCAGGCCAGCATCCTTTCACAGCAAGGTTTGCGTCATGTATACATCCCAATGATGTCAGTTAATACTGTGTTGTTTTAGAATTTAATTCTACGTTAACATGTCTAATAAAGTTGGAAAAATGCAAATTGCAAGTTGTTTTCTCATTTAGCAAGTAAGAAAAAATACCACTTGCGAAAAAATGCAAGTAGAAAATCTGGTTAAATTCGAACCCTGATATGGTTGTAATCTACTAGCCCTGGGTGTCAGGCTTCTTAAATTGTACATCCCTGGTATATATATGTGATGTTTATATGGTATATATATGTGATGTTTATATGGTGTATGTTTGTTTTGTTTGTTTCGTATTGTTTTACGGCCCATCGATAATTTGAGTCATTTAGGGCCAAACACAGTGTAAGAAACAATAGGTTAAAATGTGTAAATATGTCAAAATATATCAGCAGCAAACGAATTGTTTATAAAATATATCCTATCTTATTATAGAGGTTAATCTTTTTACTTATTAACCAACCACCTGTCTAATTCAACCAGTGGTCACCAATTTTCAACCAAGAAAAATATGTTAAGCAACCATTCCTCAAAGTGACCTCTATTTTCTACCTTTATATATTCAATTTTGACCAGTTGTCTACAGATCAACCCCTCAAAAACAAATGGCTAGCACTTTTTTGAGTATATATATATATGTACATTTCTGCAAAAGGTCAAGCATGTACAGTGTTACTGAATGGCTTTTTGACTGTAATGATGAAGGATAGAATTTTTAAAAGCGTTAATTAACTTTCAGATTATGTATGACGACTTACTGAACACACTCCAAGGATTATACGTAACACAATCAGGAACATGGGGCTTGTCTGGGCTGCCACAGGGGTGATAAATGTTGCTACAGAGGCTGCCATCATGCTCACACCGAACACTTTCTTCCCTCCAAATCGAGTGGCAATCCACCCCCCTGGGATCTGTGTAACCAAATAGCCCCAGAAAAAGGCTCCAAGGACATAACCTTGTATATCTTCATTCCAGTCAAACTCTCCGTCCTGTAAACGAAAGTTTAAAAAATTTAAAATAACTAAAAATGGGGAGTTTTATACGCTGCATACAACCACCTTAACTGTATCCTTGCATCTAGCTTTAGAATATTTGTATGCTGGAAATGGAAATCAACATTTAAACCCTGTCTAGTACTCTTTCTCAACAGGAAAAAATCTTTATTCCCCAAGCGTAAATTCTGTCATTCGTGTGTAAAAACTACATCTGTGCATAGAGCATGCTGTACTATGTAAAATCACGGAATAAGATTGCTTTCTAAGTACATGGTAGAATGTTTGCTGTCATGGTCAATTTGCCCCTCATTGTGGAAGGCAAAAGTTAAACTGCGGTGAACATTTCCAGCTGGTATACAGTATCATAGGAGCTCTAAACTTATAATACACATGTAATTATTATCAATCATCAGTATCTGGTGCTGAAATTTTATCTTCCCACTTTTCACAAGATGTCTTTTAACTCAGTTGACACCCAACTGAAAAGTTGAACTTATACTTGTCAAACGTGAAGCTTTTCAATGCTGTTTTGATAAATTACCTCAAACTTTGGCGCTTCCGTGAAGTTTGACCCGGCAGACACAAGACCACAGCTGCTGGACATGGCTTGATCATTACTGCCAAATGAAGAATTTCTCTGCCTTTCATGCACCGCTGTCCAGTTGACCATACACACTACAGCTACGCTCATATTGGCTCTCAATGCATAAACATTGATGAACCCAAAAAATCCAAGGATTGCTAGCTGTAGGCGTTTGGAGGTCCACCATGGTACTGAAAGACATAATAACATAGAGAAATTACAAGCGAAGTATATATATGCAAATACACAAGTCTTAGTCAATCAAAGTGCCAATGAACAACGGCACTGGAGGATTGGCGACATGATCACATTTTATTCTTAATAGGCAGGATTCTATATATTCATTCATGTGGAATAAAATAAAACAAAACTTAATTACCCCATCTCCCTCCTGTTACCAGTGGTCCAGTACACTCTGACGTTTGAACTATATAGCTATAAAGACCTATATAGCTATATTCACATTTATCACATACTTCCTAATAAATATNAGCTTTAGAATATTTGTATGCTGGAAATGGAAATCAACATTTAAACCCTGTCTAGTACTCTTTCTCAACAGGAAAAAATCTTTATTCCCCAAGCGTAAATTCTGTCATTCGTGTGTAAAAACTACATCTGTGCATAGAGCATGCTGTACTATGTAAAATCACGGAATAAGATTGCTTTCTAAGTACATGGTAGAATGTTTGCTGTCATGGTCAATTTGCCCCTCATTGTGGAAGGCAAAAGTTAAACTGCGGTGAACATTTCCAGCTGGTATACAGTATCATAGGAGCTCTAAACTTATAATACACATGTAATTATTATCAATCATCAGTATCTGGTGCTGAAATTTTATCTTCCCACTTTTCACAAGATGTCTTTTAACTCAGTTGACACCCAACTGAAAAGTTGAACTTATACTTGTCAAACGTGAAGCTTTTCAATGCTGTTTTGATAAATTACCTCAAACTTTGGCGCTTCCGTGAAGTTTGACCCGGCAGACACAAGACCACAGCTGCTGGACATGGCTTGATCATTACTGCCAAATGAAGAATTTCTCTGCCTTTCATGCACCGCTGTCCAGTTGACCATACACACTACAGCTACGCTCATATTGGCTCTCAATGCATAAACATTGATGAACCCAAAAAATCCAAGGATTGCTAGCTGTAGGCGTTTGGAGGTCCACCATGGTACTGAAAGACATAATAACATAGAGAAATTACAAGCGAAGTATATATATGCAAATACACAAGTCTTAGTCAATCAAAGTGCCAATGAACAACGGCACTGGAGGATTGGCGACATGATCACATTTTATTCTTAATAGGCAGGATTCTATATATTCATTCATGTGGAATAAAATAAAACAAAACTTAATTACCCCATCTCCCTCCTGTTACCAGTGGTCCAGTACACTCTGACGTTTGAACTATATAGCTATAAAGACCTATATAGCTATATTCACATTTATCACATACTTCCTAATAAATATGGGTTTATTGCATATGCGATACGACACATTTGCTCTAACCCATATCAGCCCTCGCCGCGTCACAACCCAAAACCCGTATCAGCCCCCGCCGTATCACACCCCAAAACCTGTATCAGCCCGCAAAACCCATATCACACCCCTTTTGGATTTATTTTCGTTTTTCAATATTTCAAAAAGAAAAATAGATCATAAGATAGTAGTTTTTATTAGCTATTCTAACACGATTCGTTTGCAACGCGTGTTTTGATTGGATACGGACCATGTTCTAATCTGCGATAGAATCATGATCAATCGTGTTAAGCTCCTCCCATCGCACTTAAGCCATGCCCCGTTTCTAACCAAAACAATATGGCGTCAAGCTCACCTCATAGCGAAATCCCGCTGATAAACAGAACAGAAACGACCGATGAAATGCATTTGTTGAATGAATTAGAAGTAAAAAGAACGCATTCCTTGTTCTTACCTCCATTTATTACTAAAACGTTCGTTCCATCCGTGTAAAGGCATCTAATTAGATCCGAAATCAAATCAAACATTTCACATGTGTCGTATGCATTTACACAAAACTCTTCACAAATCTATACCAATAATCACCGATTTTGTCGATAAGCTCCTTTGAAAGCTTCTTTCTGGTTGGTCAGTCCGCTGCAGAATGACACGTCGCCAGTTCAGGTCACAAAGTACTTTTGTACAAGGAAATACAATGTTTCTAAACATATTAGCGTAGTATATTTGTTAAGGTGCGTTAGAATGGGGATAGTACGTTGTTTTTCGTGTCTACTACTGGCGATTAGAACATTAAATTTGGTTTAAACTCTCGACCTATCGGTCTCGAAATCAAACCCATGTTCTAATCGCCAGTATAGCCACTCAAAACAACGTACTATCCCCTAAGTATGTAATAAACAGAATAAAACACGCCTTTTTCCATATCACACCAAGTATCAACCCTCGACCAATATCAACCCTCGGGCCTATATTGCAGTCTCGGGTTGATACTGGATGTGATATGGAAAAAGGCATGTATTATTCTCTATATAAATTATAGCTGTATTGAGCTATAAGTTCTCAGATACCAATTTTCATTAAATCAAAGCAAAGTCGCAAAAAACAATAATGTTTATGGTAATGTTGACTACAAAAAGTATACATTTAGATCTTTATTTTCATTTTTCATAAATGTGAAATTTCCGATTTTTACATCATTTTTTTTTTAAAAAGAATACTTATATTTAATGTCTTTTGTTATCAACCTAATGATAAAATCTTCTTTTAAAAGCAACTTTGTTTCGTTTTCCTTCAAAAAGAAAATCACATGAAAATTGCTCAAAAGACCTATTTTAGATAGGTCAATAGAGCTATTATATATAGGTCTTACAGCTATATAGCTCAATCGGCAGAGTGTATACGTACTGGACCTGGTTACAGATTTTACCTGCACACCATTCACTACAGATTCTCACTCAGGTAATATGGCTTGACTTGTATCAAAAGTCTTGTTAGCTTTATGAATTATTGTAAAATATCCAAACAAAATACATGTCATCATTCTCAAGATTTAAAGCATTTTCTAACATTTTTCTCGACAATAGTCACTAAATGGATACTTCAGGAATGCATGTACAGGTAAGTTTTTACATTAATATATTATTCATTGCAATTTTGCGCCATTCAAATTCTACATTCAAAAGTTACTTTTCAGACAAAATCAACATTTTTTTCTACAAATCATTTCTGCAAAGGTAATTATTGACATCGTTCTTTACATGAGTATACGAAGCAACTTCCATACTTTATTCATTTTGAGGAAAGTTATGAGCCGGGCCAAAATATATACACTGACATGACGATGTATGAAATAGCTAAATTAAGGAAACATAACGTTAGAGAAGTTAATAAATATGCTTTATTTTTTGTTCTGGATTTTTTCCTACTTTCTTAAATTAATATTTGTTAGTGACTAAACTACAGTATAGCATGTTCTGTTGTGTGCAGCTAAGTTCACACATAAATCACAGGTACTAGCTTCATCTATCAATACACCTATAGATAGATACATGGAGATAGATCTGTCAAAATGCAGTGATCTATTTAGATCTACTACAATTTATTTTCATTGGCCCTTTTCAACTTTTAAGTTACTTATTGCAAAAAACAATGGATTCCACAATAATAAATTTAAGTATTTCCAGAAAAATGTCACTGAAAATGAATCAAGTCTGGTCCAGAGGAAAATGGGGCTACGATTCAGATTATTTTAGGCACGAAACCAGATTGGTACCGAGTACATTATTTAGCACAACTACAATGTAGACTGCTATCTAAGGCCGTGGTTACAGTAACTTGAGTAAGTCTGATTAGTGATTGTAATTTTACAGTACGGTAACATTTTTACCTTGTTCTTGGTCAAACTGCATTTCAGCATCTTCTGTATTTCCTACTCGATACTCGGATTTGGTCATATTCGCTATCCGTACGGTCACTATATATGTAGTACACGTGAACAGGATGACGAAACAGTGACGAAACTGCCAGTGTCTGTTTACAAAATGCTCCGTACACGTGGCGAGTTATTTTTGAAGTTTCAACAGTGGTAGGAAAAAAACCACCTCATCGTGTGATAATTAACTGTTCGATTCACCTTTCCCTGAGAAAAGTGGTCATCCGCAGCAAAAATGAGTGTTAACAATGACAATAGGCCCTTGATCACAACATCAAGCGTGGCACGTTAGGGCCTATAGCTACCGGATGATGAAATCAACACTACGGAATGGCAAAAAAGCCGGAACGAAATATGTTCAGAACTCCAGGGTTGGAGTGCAATTAACCCTGGGAAGTGGCATTTCATTGTTGTTGTTTTTTTAGGTATTATGTTAAAACTATGTACAAAACGAGGATGCAAAATTAGTAGAATCTACAAGTAGAGACGTATATATTACAGCAATATTGTAATATGGGGCAAAGAAGTAATTCCAACAGTGTGGACAAGTTTAGGTTGTCAAATTTTCGGAGCGATTCGCTCCTTTATCAAGACACAGTGAAACAGAACAGTTATACATCATATCACAAGAAGTTATAACTGATATACTATAATTGAAAATATAGCTAAAGACAGCCGAAGGCAGCAATTAAGCTGAGATCATCGCGGACAAGGAACGCTGATGTAGAGGGCCTATTCTTGCGGTTGATGCACTATCACATAAAGTGAGTCAACGAGAGATAAGCACCAGAAAAAAGGGACGAGACATCAAAAACGTGGAACATGTGCATGTGGGAATCTGGCCCGGTAAATGTGAAAAATCTCAATTTCTACGGAATGCCCTCATTAGTCGCCTCTCAATTCTGCAGTGGATTTAACAGTCACAGCAGGGAGGGGAGGGTCCACACTTAGTCGCCTCTTTCGGTTTACAGGAATAATGTATGTAATTGTAATATAGAAACATGTACGTCTCTGCTTCAAGCGAGGACTTGAAAGAAGGTAAATCCTCACTAAGGGCCAGTGACGTTGGTAATGAGTTCCAGGTGATAATAGTTCTTGGGGGGAAAAAAAGAGAATTTATAGGCGTCTTTTTCGGTAGATATTGTGTTTATTTTATGTGTCCCCCTTGTTCGTCTGTCACCTGATGTCCAGTATGATGATGGGTTAATTTTTACGATGTTATGCGAGATCTTGTATAAGCATTGACAATCTGGCTTTTTGCCCTTCTTTGTGATAAAGATTCCCAATCTAATGATTTCATCATGTTTGTAATACAGCCTGGATCTCTAGATCTGTACTCATTAAAAGTGTATCTCGATGCTCTTCGTTGTACATTGTCTAATTGTTGTATGTGGTTGATGGAATAGGGGTCCCAACAAGTTGAGGAATAATCTAAAACTGGTCTTGCACGAGTAGTGTATGCCTGTGGTTAGCTTTCCTAGTACATGAATATGTAGTTCGACGTAGGAAGCCCAAGGTCGTATTGGCCTTGTTGGTCACTGATTGAATGTGTTTGCCCCAAGTTAGGTCTGAACTGAAAGTGACACCCAGAAGTAGTGTAGTATCGAGCACGACGAACCCTTCTCACCTGATGATGCCTGATAGAAATGCGACGTCACTGGGGGAAAAACAGTGTCACGGACTACTATTGTGTTCAATACAAATGTGCATTTATTATGAAACAGTACTGTCAGGGACATTATACGTCCCTGGTACTGTGTACTACCGACTACGAACACTGCAATTACTATATATTATATTGTAAATATGTTTCTCTATACATTGTATTGTGAAAGAGAATAAAGTTGAATCGGACTACTATTGTGTTCGATTTTAATTTCTATTGTTATCGATTTGTATGGCCTATTGAATTGGGGTGTCCTAAGCTCCCCCACATTTTATAGAACAAAGAAAAGTGTTGATACAGGAAGACAACGGCAAACCAAATATAGTCTGTTTCATACTTACTCCACAGGTTAAAGTTACATGTCTGACTTGTAGCTTTTCTGTGTATGTGATATGTTAGGTTAAGGAGATTTACTTTTTGGATATATTTAGAGATTATCATATGACCATTTTGATAGCACACCCCGTATCAGCCCGAGAGTCCTGAAATCAGACAGAGGGCCGAAGGCCCGAGGGCTGATATGAGGACTCGAGGGCTGATTGGGGGG